>NC_035443.2:167199075-167377457 GCF_002127325.2 Helianthus annuus
GTCATTAAGGCCTCGTCCAGGTCCTACGTGACGCATGCATCCTAGAAAATCACATCATTCAACCACACCTGAAACATATGTAAAAACAAAGTCAGCAAAGAAATTGCTGGCGAGTACATAGGTTTTATAAGGGTATTGGAATCATGGCTTGTTTGTATGGTGCAATACTTTATTAGACTACAAGAGTCGAAATACAAACCTCGTTTTGAAAAGTGTATTGCAACATAGTTAACCAACTCAAATCAAGTTGGTTAAGTTTATAAAATCTCGTAGCCATAATTCTTAACCCCAAAACATTTTGTTTTTAGAAAAAACATCTTGTAAAACATCATTGTGCGACATCGTTTTAAATATCGTTACCCAAGTGAACTAAATAACGCCACGGTATGTAATATGATGAAAACACTTATATATAAGAAGTACCAGCGGCGTATCTACCATATTTTCACCCCATTACCCCCGTCTCGTTATCTAAACACTTAACCAAAAACCAGTCGTTTTATCGAAATCGTTTAACATCGTTTCCAAATCGTTTAACATCGTTTCCAAATCGTTTACTCGTTTCCAAATCGTTTACTCGTTTCCAAATCGTTTACTCGTTTCCAAATCGTATTCGTTTTTAATAGTGAAACTACTTTTGGTCGTCTCGTTAACAACATTCAAACCTTCGTGACTCGTCTAACTCGTTTCTCGTTTCGTATTAACAAACCACCAAAGGGTAAGTTAACAATCATCAGATTCAGTCGTTACCCACTACCCCCACACATAACTATGGGTGCAGTGCAATAACGGGATTTGTCAGATCCTATGGTACCATAACCTAATACTGGTCGGCTTGATCAATGCTAATGAATGTCATTCGTTATGTATTTACAACCAACAAGTCGTGTACACCTTATCGAAATCGTTATTAGTTTAGTAAAATCGTTATAATCGTTTTTGAAACCATCGTTTAAACTTTGAAAACATTTGATACATATGAATCACCCCAAAACGTTTAAAACAGTAAAATAGGGGAACTATGTACTCACATGTAGTGCAAAGTATCCTTGATCAAATAGAACTTCAACAAACTCGAGCAAACCAGAGAAATCAAGTAGCCCCTAGTAATCGAACCACTAGTCAAACAATAGACGCCTAAATCGGAAGATCGGATAGAATGAGGTCTTGTAAACCAAATGAGTATTGGAACTCATGAGATATGGTTTAACAAAGCCTACATCCTAAATCGGAACCTAACCCAAGTGCTTTCGACCCATCGCGACCCATTAAGGTGGCTTACGCTACTTTAACGCGTCGTGCGCGCAAAAGCGCGTTCGAGATGTCTAACTAGTCCTATGACGAGTATTATATGCCCATACATGTTTAATTATGTTACATAATCAGTTACATGTCAAAAATTTAAGTTACATATGCTTAATTACCAATTATGTATAAAAAGGGGTATTTTGGTAATTTACCAAGGGCACATAAACTACTTATCATGCGACTAATCAAACCTAAGTGACCATAAGGTATAACCCCGGAAGGTTATTCCCTACGCTACTATGGTCACAACACATGTTTGGTCGAATCCTAATGATCGACCAAACGGGTCGTGTTCGAAAGTCTAAGCGGGTGTTTAGTCCGCTTGACTTACGACTCTACATAAGCACAAAACTAACAAGTGACGAGCTAAACAAGTCGAAACATGTTTAGTTAAGTTAGAAAACAGGTTTGGTATCAAAACAAACGGTTTTGATACCTACAAGTAGCTTGGTTACAAAATACGCGAGAAAACGCATTCTGGCCGAAGCTACGACTCGTCACTGAGCCTAGATAACATGGTAATCAGTAGGTATAGTCACTAGGGACTATAACCATCGTGATTACGCTCACGTTATGAAGTTCAAACGAACTTCGCGTTGACCATAAACTGGTCAAAGCAGAAAGTCAAACACAGTTTGACTTTAACGCTAAAACGAATGAAAAACGCGAAAGAATACTTACAGAGGGTCCCCGCAAGATTGAACTTCCGAGTATTCTCAGGTATGAAGTGCTAAAACACCCCAACTTAGAGAACAAACTCAGAATTCAAGTGGGGAGAAATGAAGTTGGGTTGGGTATTTATAGGAAATCCACAACCGTTAGGATCGTTTCTTGTTCCCCAAGCGTTTAATCTCGGCCCTACACTTGTACCCACTGATTTGGAATACTATGGGCATCAAAAACCAGCCCATAGATTGCTCAAACCATGTGCAAAACAATGGGGAACAGCTGAGTTTTAAAAATAAAGTTTGCTGATCTGGGGAGGCTTTACGGACCGTAAGCACATGCCCATACGGTCCGTAAGGGACCTGCAGACCAGCACTTTCATAAAATGACAGTTTAGCCCCTGAACTTGCAAAACTTGCATTTCGGCTCATTTTTGACACGTTTAAGCCCCGTTAACCTCATTTCAAGGCTCTAAAATGAAGTTAAAGTATAGGGAACTCAAAACATGCTCAAAAATATCTCGGATGTCGGTTCGTTTGGTCGTACGGTTGCGTTGTTCGGTTAATTACGACGGGAGTCGTAACGAACGCAAAAACGGTCCAAATTGCGCGACGAATGGATTTTTATTATGCCAAACACTAAAACATAATATTTTAATGCTTACATAAATTTTTGGATGTCCGGATATATTCAGAACGTAAGATATGCGCGAAAATGCAAACTTGTGCACTTTTTGACGCTTTTAGTCCCCATTGATCAATAAAGTTTATTTTAGCATACCGAACCCCTCAAAGCCTATTTCTAAGCTATGTAAAGGTTATTTAGGGTATGTTTAACTTATGATCAAGTTCCGGAGTGTTCGTTACTATACAAATCGGTATAGTTTCGCAATTTGACACAATTAGTCCCTACGATCGAACAAACTTGTTTTCGACACACCAAACCATCCAAAACTTGTTTCTAAGTTATGTGGAGGTTATTTAAGGTATGTTAAGCCTATTTCACTATTCCGGAGCGTTTGTTGCATTAAACTGGTTATATTTATGCATTAGAGCGCGTATAACCTTCCAGAAAGCGATTTAGAGCTTGAAATTGGAATCGAGTCGAATTGTAAAATTACCAAACACAAATACACACAAAACACATATAATAACACCAAAGCACATTGTTTTATTAATAATCAACATTGTTTTTCATCGAACAGAGATTACAGAGCACAGTTGTCACAGTCTCCCCTACTTCAGGAAATTTCGTCCCGAAATTTCAACTAGAGGAAGCTTGTGGAAACAAATGTGGATATTTGGTCATCATTTGATCCTTACGTTCCCAAGTAAATTCTGGGCCACGTTTGGACTCCCAACGAACTTTAACCAAATGAATCCGTTTGCCCTTCAACTGCTTGAATGTACGGTCCACTATCTCCACGGGTTTCTCGACAAAGTGCATCGTCTCATCGATTTGAATCTCGTCGAGAGGTATGTGAAGATCAGCGTCAGCTAAACACTTTCGCAGACTGGACACGTGAAAAGTCGGATGAATATTTCCAAGCTCTGGAGGTAGCTCTAGTCGATAGGCAACTTTCCCAACTCTTTCCACAATCTTGAATGGTCCTACATATCGAGGTGCAAGTTTTCCTTTCTTTCCAAATCTCACGACTCCTTTCCAAGGTGAAACCTTGAGTAGGACACGGTCTCCGACTTGAAATTCCATCGGCTTGCGTCCTAAATCCGCATAACTCTTTTGACGGCTTCTAGCTGTCACAAGATTATCGCGAATTTTCTTGATTTTGTCCGTTGTTTCTAGAACGAGCTCAGGTCCAGTAAGCTGAGCTTCACCGGTCTCGTTCCAACAGACGGGTGAGCGACATTTTCGACCGTAGAGAGCTTCGAATGGTGCCATTTTAATGCTAGCATGATAACTATTGTTGTAAGAGAACTCGATCATTGGCAGATGAGAATCCCAATTACCACCAAAGTCTATCACGCATGCTCTAAGCATATCCTCCAAAGTTTGGATCGTTCTTTCTGATTGACCATCTGTCTGGGGATGATAAGCAGTGCTTAGATTTAGTTGGGTTCCCATAGCAGTTTGCATGGTTTTCCAGAAATGAGATGAGAATCGAGCATCACGATCGGAAATGATATCCAAAGGAACACCATGTCGTGAAATAATCTCATCAACATAAATCTTTGCAAGTTTATCAGCAGATAGGTCCTCGCGAATCGGGAGAAAATGAGCTGACTTCGTTAATCGATCGATAACAACCCAAATAGCATCATGACCTTTAGAAGTACGCGGTAGCTTAGTGATGAGATCCATCGCAATGCTCTCCCACTTCCAAACCGGTATCTCTGGTTGTACAAGCAAACCAGAAGGTCGTTGATGTTCAGCCTTGACTTTGAGACAAGTTAAGCATTTTGAGACATACAAGGCGACATCTTTCTTCATACCAGGCCACCAGAACTTAGTACGAAGATCCTTGTACATTTTATCGGCACCAGGATGGATAGAATATCGAGACTTGTGAGATTCGTCCATCACTAGGGTACGGAGTTCGTCTTGTTTCGGGATCCACAAACGATCCTTGAAATAAAGCAAACCATCGCCTTTTGCTTCGAGTTTAAGCTCAAGCTGATGTGGTAATTCCATACCTATCAAATTCTGTGAGACACAAAATTGCTGAGCTTGAAGAATACAAGATTGAAGATCAGATAGCGTTTGTACAGAATGAAGCTTGACTCGCTCTTTTCGACTAAGCGCATCAGCCACGACATTCGCCTTACCAGGATGGTAGCGAATTTCGCAATCGTAATCGTTCAAGAGTTCCACCCAACGTCGTTGCCTCATGTTCAGCTCTTTCTGATTAAGAATATACTGGAGACTTTTGTGGTCTGTGAAAACCACACACTTCGTGCCATAAAGATAATGTCTCCAGATTTTAAGCGCGAAAACCACAGCTCCTAACTCGAGATCGTGAGTTGTATAGTTCTTCTCGTGGATTTTCAACTGTCTAGATGCATAAGCAATAACTTTACCTCGTTGCATGAGGACGCAACCAAGGCCTAAGTTGGATGCATCGCAGTAGACAACGAAATCATCATTTCCCTCGGGCAGAGATAGAACAGGAGCATTACACAACTTTCGCTTCAGCGTTTGAAACGCTTCTTCTTGCTTGGGTCCCCACTCAAAAGGCTTATTCTTCTGAGTCAAAGCAGTGAGTGGAACCGCAATCTTCGAGAAATTGGAAATGAATCGACGATAATATCCAGCTAGACCAAGAAAAGATCGAATCTCTGTAGGTGTCGTTGGCGTACTCCAATCCTTAATAGCAACAATCTTGGATGGATCCACATGAATACCTCGCTCATTGACTATATGACCCAGAAATTGAACTTCTTTAAGCCAAAATTCACACTTGGAGAATTTAGCAAAAAGTTGTTCCTTCTTAAGGAGTTCCAACGTTAAGCGAAGGTGTTGCTCATGATCGGCTCGAGTCTTCGAATAAATGAGGATATCGTCGATGAACACAATAATGAACTTGTCTAAATAAGGTTTACAAACCCTATTCATTAAGTCCATATAGATAGCTGGAGCATTCGTCAAGCCAAAAGGCATGACTGTGAACTCGTAATGCCCATATCTCGTGCGGAAAGCAGTTTTGGGAATATCTTCTTCAAGAACACGAAGTTGATGATACCCAGAACGCAGATCGATCTTAGAAAAACATGAAGCACCTTGCAGCTGATCGAAGAGATCATCAATTCGAGGTAGGGGATATCGATTCTTGATGGTAAGCTTATTAAGCTCACGATAATCAATACACATTCGAAAAGACCCATCTTTCTTTTTCACGAAGAGGACAGGAGCTCCCCAAGGTGAATAACTCGGACGGATGAATCCTTTATCAGATAACTCTTGAAGCTGTTTCGATAATTCTTGCATCTCTGATGGTGCAAGACGATAAGGTGCTTTCGCAATCGGGTTGGCATTAGGTACGAGGTCGATATGAAACTCAACTTGACGAACTGGAGGCAAACCAGGCAATTCATCAGGAAACACCTCTGGATAATCCCGAACAATCGGAATATCCTGAATCCTCTTACTCTTGCTTTCCTCCTCAGTGACATGTGCTAGAAAAGCAATATATCCCTTTCTCAAATATCTCTGGGCCTTTGTACATGACATAAGTTTCAATCCCCCTGAAGGTTTCTCACCACGAACCTCCAAAACATCACCAGACGGAAGAGGAATACGAACAATCTTATCAAAACAAACCACCTCAGCGTGGTGTTTGGTTAACCAATCCATTCCAACGATAATGTCGAAGCTTCCAAGTTGCATTGGCGTGAGGTCGATAGGGAAGAGGTGGTTATCAAGGTTCAACTGACAATTACGAATAACAGAATTGAGAACAAGAGGTTTACCAGTAGCAACTTCGACAGACAAGGGTTTCCTCAATTTAGTTCTAGGTATCGCAAGCAAAGGCTCAAAAGATAATGAAACAAAACTTTGATCGGCACCAGAATCAAAAAGAATAGATGCGGGTTGATTGTTAACAAGAAACGTACCATTGACAACCTCGTTGTCAGCCCTCGCTTCGTTCGCATTCAAGTTGTAAGCTCGCCCTCGAGCAGGATTCACGTTGGCGTCCACATTCGGGTTCGCAATAGCATTTGCCAGCCTCGGACAGTTGTTGCGGAAGTGGCCAAACTCTCCACAATTAAAACATGAACCTGGTGGGAATCTAGCAGCATTCCCTTGTGCCGGAGCTTGAACCTGGGCGACCTGATTTTGTCCTGAACGACAAACATTGGCTAAATGCCCAAGTCTACCACACGTAGCACACTGTTTACAGGCCTGTTGGGCAACATGGTGACCATTACATCGAGTGCAGTGAGGTGCGGTACCAGCATATGCTTTCTTCGCAGGAGGTTGAGTCGGTGGGTTCTGAGCAGTTTGATTGGTGACAACAAAGTTTTGGGCACCCTTTCGCTTCCTTGATTTCTTCGACGACTCACCTTCTTTACCCTTACCCTTCTTCTTGTCTTTCGCAGAATCAGACGATTTCTTCTTGTCACCCTTGCGAGTGAGTTTACCCTTTCTGACTTGGGATTCAGTTAGCGTAGCAGACAATTCGATTGCTTGGCGAAGGGTAGTAGGATTAACAGCAGTCACAATATCCAGCATAGAATCGGGTAGACCATCGATGTATCTTTCGATTGCTTTGTCTGGTGGAGTAACCATGGTGGGACACAATAGACTGAGTTCCTCAAAGCGATCCGTGTACGCACGGTGCTCAGCCCCATCTTGTTTCAAATCGTCAAACTCTCGCTCCAAAGCTCGAATCTCGTGACGAGGACAGAATTCTCTCATCATGAGAGCCCGAAGCTCATCCCATGTTTGTGCCAACGCCACTTCGGCACCCCTATCGCGCATAATACCATTCCACCAGGTAAGCGCTCGCTTCTCAAACACGCTGGTAGCAAATTCAACCTTACGTGCATTCGGACACTGCACATGCCTGAATGTGTTCTCAATACTCTCGAACCACTGTAGGAGCGCAGTTGCTCCTTGCGACCCAGAAAACTTAAGAGGCTTAGCAGAATTGAAGTTCTTGAAATTACACTGCGCATTGTTGTGGTTATTATTGTTATTGTTGTATATCTCATGAACTTGAGTTACAACACCGGGAAGCACAGCAGCCACTTGTTGAGAGACTAGGGCTGCGATTTCTTCGATGGTGAAGGATTGTGCTTCACGTCGTGGAGGCATTGTCTAACAAGGAAATATGAGAAACGAGTAAGGTTGATAATTAGGGAAAGCAAAAGATGAATCGACAAAACACAAGGAAGGCGATCATTTGTTCGTTACCTCGAACAAACAAACGACACGCAGTGACTAATCAAAGTAGATGAATCGAAATAATGCATTGCGAAGACATGCTCGCCTATAAGTGAACACTCACCCCAAGAGTTCCCAGGTAAGAGTGACTGGTCCGATTATGTGGATTTGTACGAACACTCTAGCCTTAGACAGAAAACTCAGGGTACAGGCATTCACTCTTCCAGTTTGCACGTGTTCACATTATTTTAACCCAAACTTTGACGAGATTTTGAAAATTCAAAAGGCACTAAGCCATATATGAATCAAACTGGAAGGGTTCAAAACCTAGTAATCAATCATCCTAGAATGGATGATTAATTTTCGAAGCAGATTCGGATTTGTGTTCTCGTTGTGGTTATCACCTAAGGATAGGTGACGGTATTGTTTTAAAATCTAAACACAAGTAAACTTGTGTTAGGGTCCTAAAGTTATAGTCTAGGTCAAAGCATTACTAATAACCTAATTCCCTATAACCATTGGCTCTGATACCAACTTTTTTCTGTCACACCCCGACCACGTAGGACAACAAACCGTGGCGGAAACGTCGGGGAGTGTTGCAACAGAATAATTGTTTCACAACCATGGATTCAAAAATAGTTTTGTTTTATTGATAAAATTAAACATTACATTGTCTTAACATAAAACAAACAAGTTTCTTATCAACTATCATAGTTTTAAAGTCACTAAGGCCTCGTCCAGGTCCTACGTGACGCATGCATCCTAGAAAATCACATCATTCAACCACACCTGAAACATATGTAAAAACAAAGTCAGCAAAGAAATTGCTGGCGAGTACATAGGTTTTATAAGGGTATTGGAATCATGGCTTGTTTGTATGGTGCAATACTTTATTAGACTACAAGAGTCGAAATACAAACCTCGTTTTGAAAAGTGTATTGCAACATAGTTAACCAACTCAAATCAAGTTGGTTAAGTTTATAAAATCTCGTAGCCATAATTCTTAACCCCAAAACATTTTGTTTTTAGAAAAAACATCTTGTAAAACATCATTGTGCGACATCGTCCATCGTTACCCAAGTGAACTAAATAACGCCACGTTATGTAATATGATGAAAACACTTATATATAAGAAGTACCAGCGGCGTATCTACCATATTTTCACCCCATTACCCCCGTCTCGTTATCTAAACACTTAACCAAAAACCAGTCGTTTTATCGAAATCGTTTAACATCGTTTCCAAATCGTTTAACATCGTTTCCAAATCGTTTACTCGTTTCCAAATCGTTTACTCGTTTCCAAATCGTTTACTCGTTTCCAAATCGTATTCGTTTTTAATAGTGAAACTACTTTTGGTCGTCTCGTTAACAACATTCAAACCTTCGTGACTCGTCTAACTCGTTTCTCGTTTCGTATTAACAAACCACCAAAGGGTAAGTTAACAATCATCAGATTCAGTCGTTACCCACTACCCCCACACATAACTATGGGTGCAGTGCAATAACGGGATTTGTCAGATCCTATGGTACCATAACCTAATACTGGTCGGCTTGATCAATGCTAATGAATGTCATTCGTTATGTATTTACAACCAACAAGTCGTGTACACCTTATCGAAATCGTTATTAGTTTAGTAAAATCGTTATAATCGTTTTTGAAACCATCGTTTAAACTTTGAAAACATTTGATACATATGAATCACCCCAAAACGTTTAAAACAGTAAAATAGGGGAACTATGTACTCACATGTAGTGCAAAGTATCCTTGATCAAATAGAACTTCAACAAACTCGAGCAAACCAGAGAAATCAAGTAGCCCCTAGTAATCGAACCACTAGTCAAACAATAGACGCCTAAATCGGAAGATCGGATAGAATGAGGTCTTGTAAACCAAATGAGTATTGGAACTCATGAGATATGGTTTAACAAAGCCTACATCCTAAATCGGAACCTAACCCAAGTGCTTTCGACCCATCGCGACCCATTAAGGTGGCTTATGCTACTTTAACGCGTCGTGCGCGCAAAAGCGCGTTCGAGATGTCTAACTAGTCCTATGACGAGTATTATATGCCCATACATGTTTAATTATGTTACATAATCAGTTACGTGTCAAAAATTTAAGTTACATATGCTTAATTACCAATTATGTATAAAAAGGGGTATTTTGGTAATTTACCAAGGGCACATAAACTACTTATCATGCGACTAATCAAACCTAAGTGACCATAAGGTATAACCCCGGAAGGTTATTCCCTACGCTACTATGGTCACAACACATGTTTGGTCGAATCCTAATGATCGACCAAACGGGTCGTGTTCGAAAGTCTAAGCGGGTGTTTAGTCCGCTTGACTTACGACTCTACATAAGCACAAAACTAACAAGTGACGAGCTAAACAAGTCGAAACATGTTTAGTTAAGTTAGAAAACAGGTTTGGTATCAAAACAAACGGTTTTGATACCTACAAGTAGCTTGGTTACAAAATACGCGAGAAAACGCATTCTGGCCGAAGCTACGACTCGTCACTGAGCCTAGATAACGTGGTAATCAGTAGGTATAGTCACTAGGGACTATAACCATCGTGATTACGCTCACGTTATGAAGTTCAAACGAACTTCGCGTTGACCATAAACTGGTCAAAGCAGAAAGTCAAACACAGTTTGACTTTAACGCTAAAACGAATGAAAAACGCGAAAGAATACTTACAGAGGGTCCCCGCAAGATTGAACTTCCGAGTATTCTCAGGTATGAAGTGCTAAAACACCCCAACTTAGAGAACAAACTCAGAATTCAAGTGGGGAGAAATGAAGTTGGGTTGGGTATTTATAGGAAATCCACAACCGTTAGGATCGTTTCTTGTTCCCCAAGCGTTTAATCTCGGCCCTACACTTGTACCCACTGATTTGGAATACTATGGGCATCAAAAACCAGCCCATAGATTGCTCAAACCATGTGCAAAACAATGGGGAACAGCTGAGTTTTAAAAATAAAGTTTGCTGATCTGGGGAGGCTTTACGGACCGTAAGCACATGCCCATACGGTCCGTAAGGGACCTGCAGACCAGCACTTTCATAAAATGACAGTTTAGCCCCTGAACTTGCAAAACTTGCATTTCGGCTCATTTTTGACACGTTTAAGCCCCGTTAACCTCATTTCAAGGCTCTAAAATGAAGTTAAAGTATAGGGAACTCAAAACATGCTCAAAAATATCTCGGATGTCGGTTCGTTTGGTCGTACGGTTGCGTTGTTCGGTTAATTACGACGGGAGTCGTAACGAACGCAAAAACGGTCCAAATTGCGCGACGAATGGATTTTTATTATGCCAAACACTAAAACATAATATTTTAATGCTTACATAAATTTTTGGATGTCCGGATATATTCAGAACGTAAGATATGCGCGAAAATGCAAACTTGTGCACTTTTTGACGCTTTTAGTCCCCATTGATCAATAAAGTTTATTTTAGCATACCGAACCCCTCAAAGCCTATTTCTAAGCTATGTAAAGGTTATTTAGGGTATGTTTAACTTATGATCAAGTTCCGGAGTGTTCGTTACTATACAAATCGGTATAGTTTCGCAATTTGACACAATTAGTCCCTGCGATCGAACAAACTTGTTTTCGACACACCAAACCATCCAAAACTTGTTTCTAAGTTATGTGGAGGTTATTTAAGGTATGTTAAGCCTATTTCACTATTCCGGAGCGTTTGTTGCATTAAACTGGTTATATTTATGCATTAGAGCGCGTATAACCTTCTAGAAAGCGATTTAGAGCTTGAAATTGGAATCGAGTCGAATTGTAAAATTACCAAACACAAATACACACAAAACACATATAATAACACCAAAGCACATTGTTTTATTAATAATCAACATTGTTTTTCATCGAACAGAGATTACAGAGCACAGTTGTCACACAGCTTTAACTTGTTTAGTTGCTTTCTATGATAACTTGTTATTTATTTGGGATACGGTATGGGACGTATCATTTAACTGAATTTGTATAATAGTTGTTGTGGAAACTTCTGAACAATCTGTTTCGCTCAGTGCCGCGCCCCGATGATTCTGCCATCGGTTGGGGTGTGACAGATTGGTATCAGAGCCATAACTATAGGGAATTAGGTTAGACACGATCTAGTCCGGATCGCTGTCCTAGAGACCTAGACTATAGCTAAGAACCAAGAGACCAAGTTTATGTGTTTATTCATGATTTCTTATTCTATACCATCACAGCACTCGAACTTCAATCCAAAATCTGCAGTTGGACAGGACTAGGTGTGAAAGCCGTAAATTCCTGCCTAAATTGTTGGATTTTGCCGATTATTTATGTGTAATTTACTATCAACAAACAGAGAAACTTATACCAAATTAGGGCTGAAAACCCGCAATTTGATGCAAATTTTCCTCTGAATTTTCTTAAAATCAGGAAGAAATTGCTAAGCTAGGGGTGATACCCTAACCTTGGCAGTTATTCCGACCTTATTTCATCTCGCCAAGGCAATTGACGGACTCCAACGACCTGAACCCACGAGTATGGCCTAGGATACGCGTGCATAATGCCCAAGAACTGAGGCAGAAACACGACCCTAGAGCCGAAAGTGACGACAAGTCTACTGTGAATAGTTGAATTGCCATGGTTAGTCAAAGTCTAGTAGCCGCAGACAATCTACCTTCCGAATTTAAGTATTGTTTCATTGATTTTATAAGTTTTGCCTGATTACGTGTTTTATGATTTCGTTGGTTACTCGATTTGCTATCCATCTGCGCGACTTATTGCTATTCTACCTCGATTCAATTCCCTGTTGGTGTGATCTAGACGAAACCAATATGCTATGCTACGCTATACGATTAAGTTAAACAATACAATGTGATGCTACTCGATATGCTATACGAACGACACTCGACTTGTGATTATAGGTTTCTGTTTTCTGACTACTCTGTGCTAAAATGCGTATGTGTTTAGGGGATTTATGTGCCTTAATTGCCTATGTGCTCTAATTGTTTATGTGCTTATGTGCCTCTGTGATTATGTGGACTTTGTGAAATCTGTGCCTACATGTTTGTATGTGTTATGTGACATGAGATGCGACGTAATTCTAAGCTTTAGAAATCTAAGACGTGTGAGATTCGAATTCGTTGTGTTGAGCCCTGTGGCGATGTCTATTGCAGACCATGTCGTCATCAAGGCCTCGTCAACATCTTACCCGTCAGGAAAAGAGAGATCGACGTCTCGCAGCGATCATCTCAAGGTCCGTAGCAAAAGCCGTCAGTGATGTGTTCGAGAACGCAAGCAAGTCATCGGAGGAATCCCGAACCCTCACGCCCAAAGATTCCAACAAGGCTCCGTTCAGCTTCAAACAATTTAAGGCATGTGGACCAAAGGAGTTCACCAGTGAAGATGGCCCTACGGCGCTGTTTCATTGGTTTGACTCTGTGGAAGTTACCCTTCGTCAAAGCGGATGCCCAGATCACCTCCGTACACTCAATGCTACCGGAGTCTTCCAGTCGCGAGCTTTGGACTGGTGGACCGCAGAAAGGAATAAGCGCGGGAACGACGCTGCATACGAGCTGACGTGGGAGGAATTGAAAGCGATCATGATGGACGAGTTCTGTCCTCCCCACGAACGCCAAAAGTTGGAGGATGAGTTCTGGAGTATCAAGCAGAAGGAGGGCGACAACGCTGGTCTCACTGCCCGTTTCAAACAGTTGAGCATTATCTGCCCCGATCAGGTCAAGACTCCTGATATGACCATCAAGAAATACATCCGTGCTCTTCCGGATTGTGTTACAGATTTTGTTTACGCCTCCAAACCCGCCACAATCGAGGAAACCTACCTGCTCGCCGCTGAGATTAACCACAAACGGGTGAAGGCTGGTTTCTGGGATAAGCAATCCAAGTCACTGCATCAAGTCACTACCGCACCAACCGACAACACCACTGCTCAAGCCTCCAAGTCTTCAAGAAGAAGAAAGAAGAACAAGAGTTGCGCTGCCGCAACCACTGCTGCTCCACTCCAGTCTGTACCAGCACAGCAGCAGCAACCACAGCGCACCGCTCCAGTGATCAATGCGCCGCCAGCTAAGCGTGCGTACACCGGCCCCCACCCACTCTGTGCTACGTGTTCTTATCATCATCCGGCGGGTGTGGCCTGCCGATTCTGCGCACACTGCAACGTCTACGGGCATTTCACTGCGAGTTGTCGCTATGGTCCCCGTCAAGCCCAAGCTTAAGCCGCTGTCAACCAGGCTCTACTCCCTGCTCCTCAAGCTCAACAAGCCGCTCAGGCCCAGGCAACCAATGTTCGGACCTGCTTTGCATGTGGTGACCCTAACCACTTTGCGAACCGGTGCCCGAACAGGGTGGTAAAGCAAGAAACCCAACAGCCCCAGCAACAACAACAGCAGCCTCAACAGCAAGCAGCTCACGCCAGAACCTTCAACATCAACGCACGTCAGGCTCAAGCTGACAACAACGTGGTCAATGGTACGTTCCTTGTGAATGGTATATATGCATCATGTTTGTTTGATACTGGAGCCGATAACTGCTTTGTGTCATTTGAATTTGAGAAGCTTCTTAGACGTAAGCGCTCTTATCTTTCATCGTCATTCGAAATAGAAGTCGCTACCGGAAGAACCATTGCTGTCAATTCCGTGCTCCGTGATTGTACTCTTGAGCTCAACAATCATATTTTCCCAATTAACCTCATTCCAATGCAGCTCGGAAGTTTCGATGTCATAGTAGGCATGGACTTTCTTCGTGAAAACCATGGTGAAGTTGTGTGCTTCGATAAAATGATTCGATTTGTGTTAGCTAGTGGTGATATTCTATGTGTGTATGGTGAAACTGCTGCGAAAGGTCTCAAGCTTATGTCATGTCTTCAAGCTCGCAAATATCTCCGCAAGGAATATCGAGCCTTCTTGGCCAACATTGTTGTAGCAGAGGAGGACAAGAAAAAGAAAGTTGAAGTCAAAGATGTTCCAGTTGTCCGAGAGTTTTCTCAGGTATTCCCTGATGATCTTCCCGGATTACCTCCAAGTCGTGATATCGACTTTCGAATTGACCTTATTCCTGGAGCCAACCCCGTAGCCAAAGCTCCTTACCGACTAGCTCCCTCTGAGATGCGAGAACTTTCAAACCAACTCCAAGAGTTACTTGAAAAAGGCTTCATTCGCCCGAGCACTTCTCCTTGGGGCGCGCCAGTCCTTTTCGTCAAAAAGAAGGGCGGGTCATTCCGGATGTGCATCGACTACCGGGAGTTGAACAAGCTGACCATCAAGAACCGATACCCCTTGCCCAGAATCGACGATTTGTTTGACCAGTTACAAGGTGCTCAGTGCTTCTCCAAGATCGATCTACGTTCAGGCTATCATCAGTTGCGGATTCAAGAGGAAGACATACCCAAAACCGCTTTTCGAACCCGATATGGCCATTACGAATTCGTTGTCATGCCTTTTGGTTTGACAAATGCACATGCGGTCTTCATGGATCTGATGAATCGCGTGTGTAAGCCATTCCTAGACCGCTTCGTCATTGTGTTTATCGACGATGTCTTGATCTATTCCAGATCGAGGGCCGAACATGCACAGCATTTGCGGTTGGTTCTCGAGTTACTTCAGGGGAATCAACTCTACGCCAAGTTCTCCAAGTGTGAATTCTGGTTGGAGGAGGTTCAATTTCTGGGTCACATTGTGAATAGTCAGGGTATACACGTTGATCCTGCAAAGATTGAGGCAGTTAAAGGCTGGATTACGCCCAAGAATCCGTCAGAAGTTCGCTCTTTTCTCGGATTAGCTGGTTACTACCGACGATTCATCGAAGGATTCTCGAAGATTGCTGTGCCGCTTACCTCCCTTACTCATAAAGACAAACCTTTTGTGTGGGGAACCGCACAGGAAACTGCTTTCCAAACCCTTAAATACATGCTGTGCCATGCACCGATTCTTACACTGCCGGACGGAAGCGATGATTTCGTTGTCTACTGTGATGCTTCAAACCTTGGTCTTGGCTGTGTTCTCATGCAACGGGACAAGGTTATAGCTTACGCTTCTCGACAGCTCAAGATCCACGAGAAGAACTATACAACCCATGACCTCGAGCTAGGCGCAGTTGTCTTTGCATTAAAGATCTGGCGACACTACCTGTACGGTACAAAGTGTACGATCTTCACCGATCACAAGAGCCTACAACACATCTTTAACCAGAGAGAACTCAATATGCGTCAACGCCGATGGGTAGAGCTTCTCAACGATTACGACTGTGAGATCCGTTACCACCCAGGCAAGGCGAATGTAGTTGCAGACGCCCTCAGCAGGAAAAATTACGTGATAGGTGTTCGAAACATCCAGGCGCAGTATAACCTCGAAGCTCTCATCCGTGAAGCACAACACGCTTGCTTCAACGAGCGTACATTGAAAAGAGAAAGAATCTATCACGATGGAGCTCAACTCGTAAGCAAAGCCAATGGGATATTCTATTATCTGGACCGAATCTGGGTTCCAAGGAGGACAGATTTACGAAAGATCATCATGAACGAAGCCCACAAATCCCGATACTCCATTCATCCCGGTGCAGACAAGATGTACCAGGATTTGCGCTACAAGTACTGGTGGCCTGGGATGAAGAGGGATATTGCTCTATACGTTGGTAGCTGCCTAACTTGTGCAAGAGTCAAGGCTGAACATCAAAGACCTTCCGGCTTACTCGAACAACCGCCGATACCCGTATGGAAGTGGGAGAGCATAGCTATGGATTTCATAACTAAGCTTCCGACCACGCCATCAGGTCACGACAGCATTTGGGTTATACTCGACCGTCTAACCAAATCAGCCCACTTTCTGCCAATACGAGAAGACTATAAGGTGGCCAAACTAGCCCAAATCTACACCGACGAGATCATTAAGAATCATGGTACGCCTCGAGACATCATCTCTGATCGTGACGCTCGGTTTACCTCGAGATTGTGGGAAACTTTTCAAGCAGCTCTTGGTACGACGCTGAATTTGAGTACCGCATTCCACCCGCAAACCGACGGACAGACTGAGAGGACGATCCGTACTATTGAAGACATGCTCCGTGCGTGTGTTATCGATTTTGGTGGTAGTTGGAGCAAACACTTGCCATTGGTCGAATTCTCGTACAATAATAGCTATCACTCCAGCATCAAAATGGCACCTTTCGAAGCCTTGTATGGTAGGAGATGTCGCTCGCCTATTGTATGGCACGAGGTCGGTCATTCCCAATTAACCGGTCCCGATATCTTGCAAGAAACGACCGACAAGATCCACCAGATCAGGGAAAACTTGGTAAAGGCCCGGGATAGACAGAAGATGTACGCCGATAAACGACGCAAGCCCCGCGAATTTGCAGTTGGTGACTATGTACTTTTAAAGGTATCCCCTTGGAAAGATGTAGTCCGATTCGGCAAAAGAGGGAAACTTGCGCCTCGATTTGTTGGACCTTTTAAGATTTTGGAAAGAATCGGAAAAGTCGCCTACAAGCTCGAATTACCGGAGGAACTTAGCAATGTCCACCCGACTTTCCATGTGTCAAACCTTCGAAAGTGTGTAGCCGACCACGACGCAATAATACCACTTGACGATCTCCAGGTCAATGAGACACTACACTTCGTGGAAAAGCCTGTCGAAATCATGGACCGACAAACCAAGCAACTCAGACGCTCCCGCATTCCTATTGTGAAAGTCCGATGGGAAGGCAAGCGAGGCGCGGAGTTCACTTGGGAACTCGAAAGTGACATGAAGGCCAAGTACCCGCAGTTGTTCAGATAGATCTGAAGCATCAAATTGGTAAAATCACACGGTGATGTACGACTCTCAGCCTAATTTCGGGACGAAATTCCCTAAAGGAGGGGACTTTGTAACACCCCGTGTTTTCCAAAAGTCAAAGTCAAAGTCAAGTGTTGACTGTGATTGGAATTAAAGATAAATAAAGATTGTTTTAATTTAGTTTCATTTTGATTTTCATATTATGTTGAGTAAGTGTTGTATAATCAAACTAATCGACCGATAATCGAACCATGAATCGACGACCGACTGTGAATAGTAGGAAGTAACAATGCAATAAAGCTAATCAATCAATAAGCAAGGCTAATCAAACCAATCATCGAACTCAAGTGTGGGGATTTTAGTATTTTATACGTGTGTGTGTGCCTTACGTGTTACTTGTGCATGTTACCTTTACGTATCTGGGGTGGTGAATCAATCAAATCAATCAAGACTCGAAGGATGATCAAACTCAATCGAAACCGACTTGAAAATAGGTTGTAAGGATGCTTGTATGGTTAGATATAGTAGTTGGGACTAAAAGTAATTTGAATAGAAACTCTATCCTACTCTACTCCTCATCCATCGAAATCGAAATATCAAAAATCGTCGCGAAACGCTCAAAACAGAACAACCTGATCGAACAGGGCAACCTGATCGAGCAGGCTAGCTGATCGAACAGGCTGTTCGATCGAGCAGCCCACTCGGTCAGGAATGCTGCTCGATCAGCTGACCTTTCCTCTTTTGGAAGCCTATAAATAGGGCTGTCTTTGTCAAACTTTCCACTTTTGGAAAAGCTCTGACCGACCAGCCTCTTCTTCTCACTGAATCTCAGATTTCTCTCAATCCGGTAAGTATTTCACTCAAATCTTTGTACGTTTTTGTTCCTCTATTGATTCTCCACATTTCTATCTTTCAAAATTTGGATTCCAACCGTGAAATCACCAAGATCTAGGAATTCTTGGGTGATGTCATCATGGTGTTCTTCAAGAACACTAAGTTTTGGCATCAATCCATCATGAATAGCTTGGATCTAACCGATTTCCACATGGATAACCTAAAATCTACCGAAGATCTTAACATTTCACGGTGGAAAAGGATTGGAAGATGGGTTTTCATCTATCTTTCAACCCTTTTACACTCAAACCGGTGAAAACGAAGCTTGAACCGACTTATAAATCATTCCAAACAACACATGGTTCAAGATTCGGATTCTACCATGAGATTTACCGATTTCGGGTTAAACGTTAGACTTAGGTTCTGAAACACCCACTGACCGGACTTGGGTGATTCCTGCCCGAGTCAGTGAGTCAAGTAAAGACTGAGGTTTTATGGTTCAACTCGTAATCAAATTATCTCCAAATCATCACCAGGTAACGGGAATAACCAAGTGTTAAGTGATAGGCTAACCAGGTCAGGATGCTGGCCGAACGGTTAGGCTGTCCAATCGGACAGCCCAACCGAACGAACAACACCAGCCGATCGACTAGGCTAACCGATCGACTAGCACTTAGGCCCACAAACTCACAAGTGCAATATTGATGAAGTGATGTTCGATCGATCGAGCCACTCGATTGTAAACATTACTCATCGAATCATGAGATATTACACTTCAACACTTAACCTTTTCGAAACATTGGAATGTCACCCGATCGAGCATGCCACCCGATCGAGTGACACATTACAAATTTAACCCACTGAAGTTGCTAACCGATCGGTTAGGCCAACCGATCGAACAGACCGTTTGATCGGCCAACTTGAAAGGTAATGCTGCAAAGACTTCAAAAGTTCAAACCATCATACACAAACACATCCTTCCCATCAAAGGAAGAAACAATCCACTTGAAAGGACCAGCCAATCGAGCCAGCTGGCCGATCGAATGGGAATGTTCGAACGGACTTTCAAACCAGTCGAACAGCCCACTCGATCGAACCAGCCGTCCGATCGAATGGCCTATTCGATCCAATATCCATTGTTTACTTTTTCCGCGTAACTCATCGTATTGTTATCGAACTATTCAGGCTAACCTACTCTCAGTGCTCCCTTCAATCCACATCAAACCACTGTGAGTATACTCGATCCCTTTTTTTGCTTTCAGCACTTTTGGGTGTTACATACGTAAACTATCAAAATCACAAACAATACAAATTATTTGAACGCTAACCTATTTGCATGTGCTACTTGTCTAAATGATTGCTGTTTATTATGTTTACACGTGGAGTGCTATCTACCTGCTTTAGCAACATAGTACTATAGTTTGGACTCAGCACCCGTTCACACGGGGGTTGCTAAGGACAATTACTTGCATGGATTACGGTTGTAATCATGTATTGCGAACTGTCTCGGACAGTCAACCCGCAGTCGTTGGTATCGATGGTCCCTCGTTGATAATTTACATGCATCGTTTCCCCTTGTGTACGTGCTTGGTTATGCGTAAACTATTCAAACTCTATATGCTATATATCAAACTTGTGTACTCACCTTTACATTATATGTATTGACTTTTATTTTAACGTATGTGACATGTGTTTAATGTGTTAGCTCGCTAGGGAAGCGAGGCGATAATAAGCTTCTAGGAGCCCGTAACCTATGGTCCTTGTCCATGTATCTGCTCCAGGGCCCTAGTTATCTGTAGATCTTGCCACTGGCACCTGTAGCCAGAGGGGTCCACTTTTAGGGGTCTTAGAAACATCAGACAATATTTAATTCGTTTTGTAATAATTAGAATCTGAGTTGTCGGAACAGCTTTAACTTGTTTAGTTGCTTTCTATGATAACTTGTTATTTATTTGGGATACGGTATGGGACGTATCATTTAACTGAATTTGTATAATAGTTGTTGTGGAAACTTCTGAACAATCTGTTTCGCTCAGTGCCGCGCCCCGATGATTCCGCCATCGGTTGGGGTGTGACAGATTGGTATCAGAGCCATAACTATAGGGAATTAGGTTAGACACGATCTAGTCCGGATCGCTGTCCTAGAGACCTAGACTATAGCTAAGAACCAAGAGACCAAGTTTATGTGTTTATTCATGATTTCTTATTCTATACCATCACAGCACTCGAACTTCAATCCAAAATCTGCAGTTGGACAGGACTAGGTGTGAAAGCCGTAAATTCCTGCCTAAATTGTTGGATTTTGCCGATTATTTATGTGTAATTTACTATCAACAAACAGAGAAACTTATACCAAATTAGGGCTGAAAACCCGCAATTTGATGCAAATTTTCCTCTGAATTTTCTTAAAATCAGGAAGAAATTGCTAAGCTAGGGGTGATACCCTAACCTTGGCAGTTATTCCGACCTTATTTCATCTCGCCAAGGCAATTGACGGACTCCAACGACCTGAACCCACGAGTATGGCCTAGGATACGCGTGCATAATGCCCAAGAACTGAGGCAGAAACACGACCCTAGAGCCGAAAGTGACGACAAGTCTACTGTGAATAGTTGAATTGCCATGGTTAGTCAAAGTCTAGTAGCCGCAGACAATCTACCTTCCGAATTTTCTAGTTATAAATTACAGCATAAGAGCGATTACAATGGTTTCTATCTTATTGTTATATGGCGTCGTGTCACCTCCTGGTGACGATGATCATACCACTATTGGGTCCTGTCACCCAATTAGTGATGATTATCACTGTTAGGGCTTATTTGCCTAACCTGTGTTAGGGCTTATTAGCCTAACCCCGTGATAAATTAGTAATGTGCACAATACCCCACTAGCCATTGATTAAGATTACCACAACTTAGCCTTTGTAATTAAAACCTTTGAAAATAAATTGAGGTATTGTAAAACAGTTTGATAAATAGAGAATAACTCACATTGCAGATTTAACGAGCAGTGTATAAGCCTACTGATTAGCCTTTTAACCTAATTTAAATAACAATGCACACAAACTGGGTTAGTAACTAATACAGCATTTACGACAATTCACGAGATTAAACCCTCACAACGATCGACAAGGTGCGATACTTAAACATTCAGCGGATTCACAACGAATGACAGAGTACAGCCCGAGTTCGGGCAGCACTCAAACATCCTGTCGAAATCACAACGAATGACAAAGTATAAACCCAATTTGAGCAGCACTTAAACATTCGTTGGATAGTTTCAATCGATCGGACGTTGAATCGTAACAGGGATCGAGTTATTACCCTGTTTATCGCGGCAGCGTTTCGTGATTTGTGTGTGTTGTGAAGTATTCGGACTATAACTCAGTGAACGATTTGAGTTTTTACGTCGTTTCAACTCCCAAATTCAAGTCCCAAAGCCCTCTATATATACTGAAAATTTGACCCCCTCGCGTGACGCGAGGGGTACCCCTGTGGGCGTCGCGTGGCGCGAGGGGTCACTACCTACCATAGGGTAGCCCCGTGTGTTTGTAGGCTTGCTGAGTCGATGAAATTGTAAAATTCGATTTTGACAGCTTTTTATTTGGATAATCGTAACTAGGGTTTGACCCCCCCCCCTGAGTTTTAGGGGCCCTGATCCTGATTCCGATTATTCTGAAAATTTTAGGGTTTATGTAGAATCACTTGGGTTTCTCAATTAGGGTTTCCTTATTGGATAATTAACATAATAAGTATTAATTTTAGTGAGAGTTGTTACAGTTGTTCAGGTATATTCTCATGAACAGGTGATTGAGAAGGACTGGTTTGTGCCAGGTTCAGATCAATTGCATCCAACAGTAGTTTGGTATTTGGTGGAATTGGGGATGTGAAGGTAGGTTTAGAAAGAGAAATTTCCCCGGGCATTGGGCTGTGGATGATGGAAACGAGTGCTTCCAGAGCATCATGATGTGGTGACCATATTTGTACAACCTGTTCTTTTTGGGAAGAGACAGGAGGAGTTGGAGGTATGGTTTGAGATAATTTTACCAACTACTATGAGGAAGTAGCAGTAGTGGTTTCTTATGACTTTGGTGTTGTCATAGGCAGTTGCTCTGGTATCTCATCCTCCAGAGTTGCCTTTTTTGTTAGGTTTTGGGGTTTTTTATTTTTCTTTTTCTTTGGCTTTTTGGTGATTTTAGGTGTGGGTTTCAAAGCAGTTGTTTTGCTACCTTGATCACCTTGAGCAGTGGGCTCAGCAGCAGATGCCTGAGGAGCAGTGTTTGCTGCTAAAGTCTGCTCAGGCACCTCTGCTTGTGTTTTGCAAGGTGTTGACATTCTTGTAAAAGTTTCAGCAGTTAAGCTGTGCATTTGTAAAGATTCACCTTGGTTTATTATAGCAATATCATCCTTACTGAATTTTTTCTCAAAATAATAACTTAAAAATCTTGGAAACAGTAAAATGATTTTGTTTCAACATTTTTAACCAAATCATTGAAGATTACCTTGGAATAGTTAAAATTTTCTTCTTGTAAAATAGCATATCCCAAGTTTTGAATCTTCGTTGGTATTTCATTAAAAGAAGTGGTTTTATTTGAAACACACATGAGGAGGGTATGGAATAAAAATCTTGTTGCAGGAGGGAAGAAACCTTTTTGTAAGGTATCCCTTTTCATCATTGTGTCTGCATACCCTCTCTTAATGAAGTCAATTTTTAACTCGTTTTTAGGGAAAGAATCTTTACCTTCCTGATCATCGAGCTGAAAGACTTCTGATATGGATTGTGGTGTTATTTGAACTGCCTTTTTCTGTAGAGTAGAGTTAATGGCTATGACATCTTCACCTTGTTTGTCAAGGGTACAATTTTTCCAAAACTCTCTCTGGGTTTGCAGGTAGATAGGAGCATCTGCTGTAAGCAAAGTTTTGTACTTTGACGCTGTGAGCATATCGAGGATGGAATCAAATGTATCGATGGTGCCGGGTTTCGTGAGAAGACCCAGAAGATTATGAGACGGTTTGTGTGGGATTTCTGTGGAGGTAGCCTTTTGAGAGGCCCCTTTGGAAGATTTTGCGGATGATTTCGATTTTGTCATTTTGAATATGAGAATCGAAGATGAGTTTGTGAAGAAATTGGATGGAATGGGATGGAAACTGCTTTGAGAAGAGAACTTTTAAGAATTCAATTCCACAGTGAAACCCTGTTTGGGGTTTGATAGGGGGTTTATAGAGGAAAAGTGAATGCTGACGTGGCAGCGGTTACAAAAGGTCTGACCACTATGTACTGTCCGCATGCCATCCCCTGGTGAAATGAAGGACGGTACTTTTGAACAGTACTTTTTTTGTGAAAGTAGCTGGTGAAGACAATGGTTGTAACGGTAATGGAGAGCAGTGGATGCTTTTAACTATCAGTGGATAGCACAGCTTATCAAAGGAATGTGAGAGCAGGGGATGACTTTTAGCAGTGGACAGACTTTTGAAGTAGAGCAGACTTTTGAACCCATCAGTGGTTATGGCAGACTTTTAGGATTTTAATGAAAAATTCATTTTTAGCTATTTTTAAGGATGGATTTTTGATTTTCTGAAAACATTCTAATGCTTTTATTCATAAAACAACAGGATTTTGCCTGTTATTCCATGTTTAGCATGCCAATCCTAGAGATCAAGCTTTCAAAGGTTGATGTGTCTAATGCTTTGGTTAGCACATCTGCCAGCTGATCCTTAGTTGGAACATGGTGCAGAGAAATCAAACCTTTTTCATAGCAATCCCTCACAAAGTGATGTCTGATGTCGATGTGTTTGGTGGTTGAGTGAGAAACTGGATTTTTGATGATATTTTCTGCTGCCTGGTTGTCTAACATGAGTGGTGTCTTCAAGGCAGTGATACCAAAATCCAGTAACTGATTTTGAAGCCAGAGCAGTTGGGATGTACAGCTTGCAGCAGCTATATATTCTGCCTCAGCAGTGGATGTGGAAACAACTGCTTGCTTTTTGCTTTGCCAAGACACTAAGCAATTGCCTAGGAATTGGCACCCTCCTAAAGTGGACTTCCTTGTTTTATCACAACCAGCAAAGTCACTATCTGAGAAACCTGAAAGCTCAATTTTACCATCAGCTGGATACCAAATACCAAGTGTGGGAGCACCTTTGAGGTATCTGAATATCCTTTTTACAGCAATAAGGTTTGACTTTCTAGGGGCTGATTGGGATCTTGCACAGACACATGTTGCAAACATGATATCTGGTCTAGATGCAGTTAGGTACAATAAAGACCCAATCATGCTTCTATATAGGGTCTGATCAACCAAATCATCTTTTTCTTCAGACATGGCCAATTTATTGGTTGCAATGGGTGTACTACATGGCTTACAATCATCCATATCAAATTTCTTTAAAAGTTCTTTGGCATATTTGCCTTGATGGATGAAAGTACCATTTTGCAGCTGCCTTACTTGGAGACCAACAAAGCACTGGAGTTCACCCATTGCACTCATTTCAAACTCTACTGTCATGAGTTGCCTGAACTCTTCACATATTTTATTACATGTGCTTCCAAAAATGATGTCATCCACATAAATTTGGACAATCATCAAATCCTTCCCCCTCCATTTTTAAAACAGTGTTTTATTAATCCTGCCTCTGGTGAAACCAATGGAAAGTAAAAAGGTGGACAAAGTTTCATACCAGGCCCTTGGTGCTTGCTTCAAGCCATACAAAGCTTTATTCAGCTTATAGACATGATCTGGATTAAATGGATCCTCAAAACCTGGAGGTTGACAAACATAAACCTCCTCTTGAATTTTACCATAGAGGAATGCACATTTGATATCCATTTGATACACCTTGATGTTGTGGTTGACAGCAAAGGCCAGAAAAAGTCTGATAGCTTCAAGTCTTGCTACAGGGGCAAATGTTTCATCATAGTCAATGCCCTCTTCTTGCCTGAAACCTTGAACCACAAGCCTGGCTTTATTCTTGACAACAATACCCCTTTCATCAGTTTTATTTTTGAAGACCCATTTTGTGCCAATAGGACTCACACCCTCTGGAAATGGAACAAGCTCCCATACTTGCTGTCTTCTAAACTGTTGGAGCTCCTCTTGCATGGCTTCTACCCAACTATTGTCTTTCAGTGCCTCTTGGTACTTGACTGGCTGATGGAGTGACAGAAAACCAGCAAAAAGACAAATGTTTTGGGATTGCCTTCTTGTGAGCACCCCTTCATTGATGTTGCCAATGATTTGATCTGGTGGATGAGATTTCAAGAAGATGAGTTCTCCTTGGTATGGAACAATGGCATTGAGTGGTGAGGGCTGCAGATGTGTATCATCTGAGCTAACCACTGTTGGTGACTTTGATGACCCAGCAGTGACTTCAAAAGGTGGTGGCATAGGGGGTAAAGATGTGGACACCTGCTGACTTTGATCCACTGTTTGAGGACTTTTGTCAGCATTGTTTGATGAGGTGGAAGCAGGGGTTAAAGGGCTACTTTGGTCAACAACTATTGAGATAGCAGTGGTTGAGCTTTGACAGCTGTTTTGGACATCTGCTGCTCTTCCCATTGTAGCAGACTTTTGTTGAGGAATGATGATCTAATACCCATAGTCTGGTGATGAATTTTCTGATGGACCTGCACTGTTAGTCTTGATAGCAGTATTTTCAAAAGTGACTTTTTCAAGATCAAACAATTCTGCGGGATTTGCAGGGATTTTCATTGATGAAAGTTCATTGAACTTTACATTCAAAGTTTCTTCCACTGCTTTGGTCCTTGTGTTGAACACTTTGTAGGCCTTAGCAGTGGTTGAGTATCCCATGTGGTATCCCATATCAATTTTGGCCGCAAACTTTGAGATAGAATCTTTTAAGTTTAGAATGAAACATGGGCACCCAAAAACTTTAAAATATGAGATTAATGGCTTTATTTTATACAGAATTTCATAAGCAGTCTTTTTGTGCCTGGGGTTGATTAAAACTCTGTTTTGGACATAGCAAGCAGTGTTTACTGCCTCTGCCCAAAAAGTTAATGGCAAACCTGAATCTGCAAGCATGGTTCTGGCAGCCTCAATCAATGTTCTGTTCTTCCTTTCAACAAACCCATTTTGCTCTGGTGTTCTAGGGATGCTGTACTGCCTTACAATCCCTTTCTTCACACAGAAGGCATCCAGCTCCTTATTTTTGAATTCTGTGCCATTGTCTCTCCTGAAAACTTTCACTGGGAGGTCAAATTGCTTTTCAACTTGTGTCACAAAGTCTTGCAAAATGCCTGCAGTCTCATCTTTTGAGTGTAAAAAGAAGGTCCATGTAAACCTAGAGAGGTCATCAACAATAACCAAACAATATCTCTTCTTTTTGAGACTCATGACTTGCACTGGGCCAAATAAATCCATGTGTAGCATTTGCAAACACTGAGTTGTTTTGGACTCTTCAATGGGCTTGAAAGAGCTTTTATGCTGTTTTCCTTTTAAACAGGAAACACAATGCTCAGGACATGAAAACATTTTTGTGGTAAGCCTCTCACTAAACCATTTTTTGAAATTTCATTGATTGTCTTGAGATTTGTGTGCCCCAGTCTTTTGTGCCAAAGCTCTGTCTCTTTGTTAGAGGCAGCTGAGAACAGACAAGCATCAGTTCTGGGACACTCTTTTGACATATCAACAACATAAACATTGCCACTTCTTTGAGCAATAAGTTTTGTTTTTCCTGATTTTATTATTGCTTCAATCTTTTCAACCATTTCTGGTCCAACAATCTTACAAAACTCCTTTGTGAAGAATGTCCCATACCCCTTGTCACTCATTTGTGAGACACTCAGGAGATTGAATTTCAGATTGTCTATCAGATTGACATTTTCAAATTTTACATTTCCAGACTGAACTGTACCAGACCCCAGAACCTTCCCTTTACTATTATTCCCAAAGGATATATCACCCCCTCCATGGATTTTGAAATCTTTGAGTAGGGCTTTACATCCTGTCATGTGCCTGGAGCCTCCACTATCTACATACCAAAGACTATCTAAGCATGTAGAAGCTCCCTGCACATGAAGGAAAAGAATTAGTTCATTAAGGTCTCCAAAGCCAATAAGGCTTTGGATGGGGTCTCAACAGTGTCTGGGATGGTGGCAGATGCATGGACAGTGGTTAGCACAGGGGTTTGAACATTTTTGGGAATGTTTTTCTCTAACCACTGTTGGGGGTCTTGGCCAATCACCTGTTGATAACCAAAAGGATGCCTGTTCACTCTTGGTTTAGAGGGCCTTTTGTAGGTCTCATAAACGTGTGGAATCCTTTGGTATGATGCTTTTTCCTTGCCTTTTCTGAATTGATTGGTAGGGGGTGCATCAGTCACTTGTACATCTCTTTGGACAGATGTTTGGTTCAGCTGTTTTGTGACAACAGTTTGGACAGGGACAAATAGTGGTTGTTTCTTGGTGAATTTAACAGATGATGTTGATGAGCTCAAGGATGTTTTTGCAGTGTATTCATTCTTTTTTATATCAAAGTTCTTGAGATACACACATTCTTGAGTTTTGTGGTTATCTTTACCACAGATGGTGCAGCATTCAGCAGGGACAATGACACTTGTTTTGTTTAGATCATATGCTTTTAGATGAAAACAGTCTTTTGTTTGATGATTTCTCTTTTCACAAAAATCACAAACCAGGTTTTTGATCTTTTCTTTTTTCTTCCTTTTCTCAGATTCCTTAGCAACTGAGTTTTGAACCTCTGTTGGGATGTCTTTGATAGGAACGACCTTTGCTTTTGGAGCTTTTACACCATCAGTGGTTGTGAAATCCATTGGTTTGAAATTTTCCAGGATGTCACACTCATCAGACCATGTAGGTTTAAATTGGTATTTCTCAATCTCTTCAAAGGTTGAAGATCCCACAGATCTTTCCAGAGTAATTTTGTTACCAAGTTTGTCAGTTATTTTAACTTCTTGGCCATTTTTGTTGGTTGGTATTATTTCAGATGAAACAACTTGTTTTTCAGCAGAGCTTACAAGTTCATCATACTTTCTATGACCTATACCAAACTTAACATTGCTTTTAAGCTGTTTTTCAAGCATAACCTCATACCCTTTACAGGATTCTACCCATCTTTCACAGGTGATCTGGGTAGACTCTAACTCCTTTTTGCAAACTTGGTATTTTTCTACCATAGTTTGGAGTTGAGTTTTGGTTATGCTCTGCTCTTCTTTGAGACTGTTGATCTCTTTATCTTTTTCAGCCAATTTGTTTCTAAGTTCTTTTAATGACTTTTCAAATTTGACCTCATCAGACAAGACTTTATCCCTAAGGTTTTCATTCACCTCTTTAATGTTCGCAAATGCAATAATACAATTGTCTGAACACAGTTTTTCAAGAACATGAGGTGATACCTTAGCAGCAGCCATCATGGCACAATCACATTGATGATCATCTTCTTCATCAGCTCTTCCTTCTCCCTCACCAGCTTTTTTCAATTCTTCTTTCTTTTTGTCATCTTTGGACCAAGGGTCAGACAGTGGTTCAATCAGGGTTTCTGAATTTTCTCCCAGCAGTAGTTCACCAGCAACTGTAGTAACCACTACTTCAGCAACTTCATCCACGGTTTCAGCACTTAGCTATTCACCTTCAGTTTCTACCCCTTCTGGTATTGACTCTAATGCCATCAAACAAAATTCATCATCAAAAGTATCATTAGAAGCATAGAGAGCAAAATTTTCATCACCAAGTTCATCAGGCATGCTGCTCCAATCAACAAAGCCTTGTGTGAAGAAGCTTTGCTGATCTGGTTGAGCCACTGTTAGAGCAGCTTGTTGAGGTGCAACAGGTTGCACCTGTGCCTGAGGAACAGGGGCCTGAACATACTGAATTTGTGGAACAGTGGTTTGAACAAAATGCATAGGCACAGGGGTTGCAGCATAATGAGCAGTGTTAACATGTGTTGTTGTTGCAGGGGCATATTGGGTATAATGCAGAGTGTTTTGTTGTTGTGGTCTAGGGTTTGAGCTAGGATGAGTAATTATGGGACCAGTGGTTTGACTCCTACATTCCCTAGGAAAATGACCTAGCCTATTACACTTGTAACACTTGATTTTTGACTTATCCAATCCCACCCTTAAATTCCCATGAAGCCCTGGGAATTTTCTCCCTGTTCTTTTGTAGAATTTGCTTGTTCTAACACTAAGCAATGCCAATTGATGCAAAATGTCCATCTTTTCTAAGTCAGTGGGATCAAAATGTTGCAAATCATTGAGTTCAAAGCACAAGTTATCTGACATCTGGTTTTCATTGTTTGCAGTGAAAGCATAATTTGCAGAGTGAGAATCAGAGTTGTTAAAATTAGCACCAGCAGTTATGTCAATAAAATGACCATAACTCTGATCCTTACTGCTGCTACCAGATTCTTCTTGACCAAACAGAGCTGTGCTGCCAAATGAATAATTAGGATAATAATTATCCAATAAGAAAACCCTAATTAAGACACCCAAGTAATTTGGCATAAACCCTGAAATTTCCGGAATAATCGGAATCAGGATCAGGGCCCCTAAAACTCGGGGGGGCAAACCCTAATTGATAATTATTTTAATTAATTCGTTGCTCAGTTCTTATTTGTTGAAATTGTTGAATAATCAAGGCTAATCAGTAGGCATTATCTATTTGCTCGTTAAAACTGCAATGTGAGTCATTCTTCTTTTTAAATTGTTTTCTCACAGTTTGTGAGTAAGTATTACAAAACTCCAAGTTATTTTCAAAGTTATAATTACAGGGATTAAGTCTTTGTAATCACCAAATTACAGCTGGTATGTGGGGTATTGTGCACATTACTATTTTTATCACTCTAGGTGAGTGAGTATTACTCTATGTGAGTTAGCCGTCACTATTTGGGGCGACGGGACCCAATAGTGGTATGACCACAGTCACAGATCCGGTCGAGTGACAAATACCCATTCTTGATAATTGGTTGATAAAAACATTGTAATTCCCCTTAATACTGTAATTTATAACTAACGGGTCATTTTAGAAAACTGAATGATTCACTCAATATTTCCCCGCTGACAAAACCTTTTTCAAACATGTTTCAGGTAATCTGTGTGATCCAGGAAAAGTGCAGTAAAGCACTACCAGCTCAGAGAAGTGGCTCAGTGTGAATAAATCAATAAAACCTGTTTTGGAAAATAAAGATTTCTGTGTGAAATCAACGTATTGTAAATTATGGGATTTATCCCCTAAACTTTGTGAAATATATTAAACGAGCATTTTCCGGTGAAAAGATCCTGTAATAAAAGACTTCCGCTGTCGCATAAATCAGATACCACGGGAATTCTGTCCCGCGGCCCCTGGAACGGGTCGAACCGGGTCGGGGGCCGTGACAGAATTAAGGTGGTATCAGAGCTAATAATTAATAACTAATGAGCCACTGATCGAGCCGCTGATTAAGCCTAATACTAAATTAAGTATTTGACAAAATACTTAAAATTACTAGTTGTTATTTTGTGATTATATGTTTTATTAACTGATTATTTGTTAGTTACAGTATGGGTAAGCAAAAGCTGTCTGCTATTTACCACAAACTAGATGTTGCATCTTCTTCTAAAAACCCAGTAAACCTAGAAGAAGGAATCTTTGTCCGAAAGGCAAACTACGAAAATCCTCTTTCCCGAGAGAAAAGGGATTCGATACTTAAAAAGAGTCGGGTGACAAAGAAACCCCGAACCAAGAGAGTTAGGTTTAACCCAGAAGTCCAATAATTGGGTAATAGTGCACTTTGGGAAGATAAAATAGACGGGAAATGGGCAAATCTCTATATGCTAGCCACTGTAGCAGAAAATACCAACCTCTAAATTTACAATAATCGAGTCTAATAGAAAAATCACTATCCAGTAAATAAATAAAACCCCAGTGTGTTTATTTCTGTTGTCCTCTGTATAAATTATGCAATAAAACTACAGTGTTTGTTTGTTAAACTTTGTTCCAAAGTTTTAACATTGCATTTTTATTTTGCATATATACTATGCAGCATGAATGAGATATCGGAAGCCTTCCAGAATCTCAATTTATATCCAGTGCCTATCGAAGTCTCTTACGACTTTACTGGTTATGTTGCTGACATAGAAGAACCTGTGGAATTCCAAGCTCCACCGCTGGAAAAAGCCAAACCTAAAAAGAAGAGAAGATACATAGGATGGAGGAAAGTACGCCGTAGGAAACCAGCCACTAGGAGACTCCCTAAAATAGAAAACCCTGTGATCGTGAGCAAAGGAAAGGAAATAGAAACTGGAGAAAGTTCGAAACCACCCGAAAAGGAAATAGGAATAGATCTTAAGCAAAAGGGAATAGAGATTGGCGAAAGCTCTAAACAACCAGAAGAAATCACATTCCAAGACGAAATAGACCGTTTATTAGGAAACTGTGAATTCATAAGCCCAATCCGTACTAATTTGTACCCTTACCCGGCTACAGTCCAATTTCCCTTAAACGTAGCACCAGCTATTCCTGAACCTTTCATCCACACCCGACCACTAGGAGAACTGGAGGAATGGTGGACAAACGACTGGCAATTCCAAAACATAGTCAATAGTCCATATAGTTTCCTTCCACAATTCGATCCAAAACCAATCCCGAATCCTCCCATGAGTGATGAAAACCTGGCTGAACTCCGTCAGTTTGGTGAAGAACTGATAGGTACAGGTAATAGGATCAGGGAAATAGGAGAGCATCTAACTTGGAAGTACGATGAGAGGGAACATCGTTACTAGAACTGTCAGTCAAACCCACAGGAAGCCGTATTGTATAATAGTGTAAATAAGTAACTTAACACTTTGTAAAATGGGCAATAAAACTCTGTAAGATACGGTGTGTACGGATGCATATACAATATACAATAACAAAATGAAAGTCGATAAATCGACAATTTTGGTTATGCTTGTATGTTGTGATAAATTATGTGTTCATCTGTGCTAATTTTGTTATTAATAAGTTAGACACTAATAATTCCTACAATTTAGCAGATGGAAAACGCTAACAATGAACCAATTAATGAAGTAAATCAATCTGAGCAAGAACAGGAAGATCAATATATAACTCGACAAGATATCGAGCACTTTATCGCCCAAGGGATAGCCCACGCTATTCCAGCAATTGTGGCTGCTGTTCAAAAACCTGCGTAACCACAACCATTAAATCCTAGTAAACGTACTCTGGAAGATAACGGCAGTAACAGCATAAATGGAGGCGGTAATCATAACGGTCATGATCCGCAACAAGTCCCACTTCTAAAAAGAATAAAAGCGGCAACGTCTGGTTGCACTTACAAAGAATTTCTTGCTTGCAAACCCACTGAATTTGCAGGTGACGAAGGGGCAACTACAACACTGCGCTGGTTAGAGAAAACCGAAGCAGTGATTGCAATAAGCAAATGTGCTGAAGAGGATCAGGTGATGTATGCATCAAACCTGTTCAAAGAAGGAGCGCTAGAATGGTGGAATACGGTCCTTCAGGCAAAAGGAAGAAGGATAGCCTATACCATGAGTTGGGAAGAATTTAAGAATCTTGTAGAAATAAAATTCTGTCCTGAATATGAAAAAGATCAAATGGCAAATAAATTCCTAAGTCACCGTATGACAGGGGTAGATTGCCGAGGCTATACTTCGACATTCTTTGAATACGCGAGGGTAGTACCAACACTGGCCTCGCCAGAACCGGTACTTATTTCTCGTTACATCTGGGGGTTAATTAGTGAAATCCGAAACATCGTTAAAGCTGCGAGACCTCGTACTATTGACGATGCTGTAGAATTAGCTAACACCCTAACAGATGAATTGGTACGCACAAGAGAGGAAGATCGCAAGAAGGAATTAGCTCAAAAGATTACCCAAGGATTTCATGTGGGTAATACCAAGAAAAGAGGAACAGGGCAGTCCTCATCATCTCCCTTCTGCAAAACTTGCAAAAAGAAGCATTATGAACAATGCAACATGGTTTGCAATTTTTTCCAGACAAAAGGACATCGGGAAGAAGACTGCAGGAAGAAAATAAGAATTTGTTATAATTGCAGCGAAAGAGGTCATTTCCAATTCGAATGTCCTAAATTAGCTAAACCTATAGCCAACCAAGCCAAACCAGCTGAAGGAGCAACAAAGAGAAATGCGCGTGCATTCCAGCTAACCACCCAAGAGGCCGAACTCATTCCAGATGTGATAGCTGGTACGTTCCTAGTACATGATGTGTTTGCAAAAGTATTATTTGACTCTGGTGCAAACCAAAGTTTTATCAATACTTCATTTTGTCAAGATCTTAAGTTACCTCTAACCACTCTTAGGCAAATCTTCACAGTCGAAACCGCAGAAGGAAATTCTGTGAAAATAAATAAAGTCTGGCAAGAAGGAAAAATAGAACTATTAGGCCATAAGTTTTCCGCAAATCTGTTACCAATGAATTTAGCCGGATTCGATGTAGTATTAGGAATGGATTGGTTAATAGCCAACCATGCACGAATCCTATGTGATAAAAATGCTGTAGAAATTCAAACACCTTCCGGAGAAGTAATTTCAATTACTGGAGATAAACCTCGAAAGCCACTAAAATTCATTTCAGTAATGAAATTGGCTAGTTATTCGAGGAAGCAGGAAATGGTGTATATGATTTCCGTAATCGTTAGCACTAAGGATAAAGAACTTCAGGATATCCCGGTAGTGTCAGAATACCCAGACGTTTTTCCAGAAGAATTACCTGGGTTACCACCTGATAGAGAAGTAGAATTTAGAATTCATTTAATTCCAGGTACTGCACCAATAGCCAAAGCACCATATAGGTTAGCACCTACCGAAATGCTAGAATTGAAAAACCAATTAGAGGAATTATTAAGCAAAGGATTCATACAACCTAGTTCATCCCCTTGGGGTGCACCGGTGTTGTTTGTGAAAAAGAAAGATGGATCAATGAGAATGTGTATCGATTATAGGGAATTGAATAAAGTTACAATTAAGAATCGATACCCATTACCTAGGATTGATGATCTTTTTGATCAATTACAAGGAGCTAGGTACTTTTCAAAGATAGATTTAAGATCCGGATACCATCAGTTGAAAGTACAAGAAGAAGACATACCTAAAACTGCTTTCAGAACTAGGTATGGTCATTATGAATTTACAGTCATGCCCTTTGGATTAACAAATGCCCCAGCAGCATTCATGGACATGATGAATTGAATCTGTAAACCATATTTGGATAAATTTGTAATCGCTTTTATCGACGATATACTTATTTACTCCAAAAGCCAAAAAGAACATTGTGAGCATTTACATGTTCTCTTAACTTTGTTAAGAAAAGAAAGGCTTTATGCTAAATTCTCGAAATGTGAATTTTGGCTGCAAGAAGTACAATTTTTAGGACATGTGGTAAATCACGATGGTATCCATGTAGATCCTGCTAAGATAGAAGCAATTACAAAATGGAAAGTCCCACAAACAGCAATGGAGATAAGAAGTTTTCTAGGCTTAGCTGGATACTATAGACGATTTATCAAAGATTTTTCTAAGATAGCCGTACCTTTAACCAAGTTAACCTGTAAAGCCGCTAAGTTTGAATGGGTTCCTAGACAAGAAGAAGCTTTTAAGATTTTAAAGTATAGGTTGACAAATGCACCAATCTTAGCTTTACCCGAAGGAACAGAAGACTTTGAAGTATATTGTGATGCTTCAAAATTAGGATATGGATGTGTGTTGATGCAACGCAAGAAGGTAATTGCGTATGCTTCTAGACAATTGAAAAAGCACGAAGAAAATTATACAACACATGATCTAGAATTAGGAGCCATAATCTTTGCCCTTAAGATCTGGAGACATTATCTGTACGGAAGTAAGTTTACTGTCTATACAGATCATAAAAGTTTAAGGTATATATTTGGGCAAAAAGAACTAAACATGAGGCAAAGAAGATGGATGGAGATGTTGAGCGATTACGACTGTGATATTCAATATCACGAAGGAAAGGCAAATGTAGTCGCAGATGCCTTAAGTCGTAAGTACTCTGAGAAACAGAAACGAGTCCGTGCTCTGAGATTAAATCTACAAGTAGATTTAATTGCACAAATCAAAGAAGTTCAGAAAACAACAATCAAAGACGATGCTGAAGGAATGAAAGGTTACCTAAAAGAACTAGAACAAGGAAATGATGGAATTTGGAAATTCCATAAGAAACGAATTTGGGTACCTAAGCAAGGAAAGTTAAGAAATAAGATTCTAGAAGAAGCTCATAAATCTAGGTATACCATGCACCCAGGAAACAATAAGATGTACCAAGATTTAAGACATAATTTCTGATGGATAGGAATGAAAAAGGATATAGCCGAATACGTATCCAAGTGTTTAACTTGTTCACAAGTTAAGGCTGAACACCAGAAACCTTCGGGATTACTTCAACAACTAGAAATGCCTGTATGGAAATGGGAACTCATAACAATGGATTTTGTTACTAAGTTACCCAAAACCAAAAGAGGTAATGATGCAATTTGGGTAATTGTAGACCGATTAACCAAATCAGCTCATTTCTTACCAATGAAAGAAACCTTTAGCATGGAAAGGTTAGCGCAACTGTACGTGGACGAAGTAGTATCCCTACATGGAGTCCCACTCTCCATTGTATCGGATAGAGATAGTCGATTTACTTCTCATTTCTGGAAAAGTTTTCAGAAAGCAATGGGAACTCGACTAAATCTAAGTACTGCATATCATCCACAAACAGACGGACAGAGTGAAAGGACAATCCAAACGTTAGAAGACATGCTCCGAGCATGTGTAATTGACTTTGGTGGTAATTGGGATAGCCATTTGCCATTAATAGAATTCTCTTATAACAATAGTTATCATTCGAGCATCGAAGCTGCTCCATTCGAAGCATTGTATGGACGCAAATGCAGAACTCCAGTATGCTGGGCAGAAATAGGAGAAAGTCAATTATCAGGTCCAGAAATTGTGCAAGAAACGACTAACAAGATAACCCAGATCAAAGAAAGGCTGAAAACAGCTCGAGATCGTCAGAAGAGCTATGCAGATAATCGTCGCAAACCTTTAGAATTTCAAGTCAGAGATAAAGTACTTTTAAAAGTTTCTCCTTGGAAAGGTATAGTACGATTCGGTAAGAAAGGAAAGCTAAGTCCGAGATACGTTGGACCATTCCCTGTGATTCAACGAATAGGACCAGTAGCTTATCGTTTACAACTACCAGAAGAATTGGCAGGAGTACATGATGTATTTCATGTATCCAATCTCAAGAAATGTCTATCAGATGAATCCCTGGTAGTCCCTCTTCAGGAAATAGAGGTAAATGAAAAGTTAAAATTCGTAGAGACACCATTAGAAATTGAAGACCGAAAAGTCAAATTCCTCAAGCATAAAAGACTGGTATTGGTCAAAGTCAAGTGGAATTCAAAGAGAGGACCAAAATACACTTGGGAGCTGGAATCAGAAATGAAGCGGAAATATCCTCATCTATTCCAGTAAATCTCGAGGACGAGATTTTTCTTAAGGTGGGGAGGATGTAACAACTGTCAATAAAACCGGTAATTAGGATAATAATTATCCAATAAGAAAACCCTAATTAAGACACCCAAGTAATTTGGCATAAACCCTGAAATTTCCGGAATAATCGGAATCAGGATCAGGGCCCCTAAAACTCGGGGGGCAAACCCTAATTGATAATTATCTTAATTAATTCGTTGCTCAGTTCTTATTTGTTGAAATTGTTGAATAATCAAGGCTAATCAGTAGGCATTATCTATTTGCTCGTTAAAACTGCAATGTGAGTCATTCTTCTTTTTAAATTGTTTTCTCACAGTTTGTGAGTAAGTATTACAAAACTCCAAGTTATTTTTAAAGTTATAATTACAGGGATTAAGTCTTTGTAATCACCAAATTACAGCTGTTATGTGGGGTATTGTGCACATTACTATTTTTATCACTCTAGGTGAGTGAGTATTACTCTATGTGAGTTAGCCGTCACTATTTGGGGCGACGGGACCCAATAGTGGTATGACCACAGTCACAGATCCGGTCGAGTGACAAATACCCATTCTTGATAATTGGTTGATAAAAACATTGTAATTCCCCTTAATACTGTAATTTATAACTAACGGGTCATTTTAGAAAACTGAATGATTCACTCAGTATTTCCCCACTGACAAAACCTTTTTCAAACATGTTTCAGGTAATCTGTGTGATCCAGGAAAAGTGCAGTAAAGCACTACCAGCTCAGAGAAGTGGCTCGGTGTGAATAAATCAATAAAACCTGTTTTGGAAAATAAAGATTTCTGTGTGAAATCAACGTATTGTAAATTATGGGATTTATCCCCTAAACTTTGTGAAATATATTAAACGAGCATTTTCCGGTGAAAAGTGTCACACCCCAACCGATGGCGGAAACATCGGGATGAGACGTACAAATTGCTCAAAACAACATAACACTATTGTGACAATATGAATTAATTTATTTCATTAAATCTCAAAATGGGATACATAGTTCCAAATAAATAAACATGACATTTAACAATAATTAAAATGCTAAGTGGGTTTCTAATGTCCATCCTAGCTTGATTCTTGTTTTCTTGATCATTCAACCTGCAATATGTATTAAAATAAATCAACAAAAGCATGTTGGCGAGTATACAAGTTTTCATACATAGCATAGTACGTGTTTAAAATGTTGCTCATATCCAAATGTGAAATACAATATCATGTAAACAGTATATACTCGAAACGATGTTACTCTATGTGCCCAAACCAAAGTTTAACGCAATTAAAGTGTACCCAAACGAGTTTGAGTATGTTTGACATAGTTTAAACCTAACAATACCTGCTCATAGAACAGGAGGGGCGTTTCTCAACCTATAGCGCTACCATTGTTAGGGGAGGCTTGTACGAAGTTAATGAACACATAGTCATTAGGTGTTTACAATAGCATAACATGTCTAACATGATTAAAATGTATCACATAGAATAAGGATAGAGTGTGCATAAAATGTTTAACGTGTTTGTGATGTTTGATATAGAATACATATTGCACCCAAAAGTGGAAAATAGAAAATGGGTCATATATACTCACCTTGGTGTGCGTTGCGTATTTCTTGGAAAGAGAATATGAGGATTGCTCCAAGTGTTGTTGCACAAGAGAATTACCCTATTGTGTTTGGGAATTCGTTAATTAATATTGGGGATAATAAAACTAGTGGGAACTAATAACAAGGTGTGGGATATTAATTTGTTGAAGGGTAATAAAATGTGATGAATAAAATGATAATTTAAATATGTTATGATAATAACACGATGATATAACTTATAAATAAATGTTAATTTATTTTGAATATAAAAATAAATGCTGATTTTATAAATGTTGAAATAATACATATTTGACCTATAAAATATTACTAATATTCTAGATAATAATTTTTGATATATATGTATATGTAAATAAATATGTAGAAATTTGATAAAATAATTCTGGAAATCATTTCTGATTAAATAAATGTAAACTAATAAATCTGAATATTAATTTTGTTTTAAAAATGATTAATTCTGCTTAATAAAAATTGAATAATCCTCTTTAATTAATAAAAATATAGGAATAATTCTGATTAATAGGTTAATAAGATTAAAAATTCTGATTAATTTATAAATAATGATTCTGATACATCATTATTATTAATAATAATTGTGATAATAATATAGATCTGATTATAAATTTTAAAATGATATTTCTGATTAATAATAATAATAATAATAATACTATTAATAATAAATCTGATATATTTCCATAATAATGATTAATCTGATACATATATATATATATATATATATATATATATATTAATAATAACAATTAATCTACTATATATATTAATAATAAATCTGATTATTTAAATAAAACAATTATTCGGTTATAATAATTCTGTTTATAAAAAAAAATAATAGTTTTGAATAATTCTGTTCAATTATTAATATAATATTTCTGTTAATAAAATGCTAAATATTATTAGTAATATTTCTGTTTTGATTATAATATCCATATATTTATATTATACATATAATAATAATAATAATAATAGTAATATTAATAATATAAATCTAATACTAATAATAATAACAATATCACTAACAGTAAGCAAAAATAATAAAAAAAGAAGAAGAAGAAACGTACAGAAGGAAAACGAAAGCCGGGGGGGAAAAAGGGGTTTACCGGAATTATTGTCTTCTCCGGCGAGCTCCGGCGAGAGTGTAGGTTTCCCGGCGGCGGCTGGTGGTGATGATTGGTGGTTCCGGCGAAGACACCAGGTTCCGGCGAGTCCAGGTTCTTCTCCGGCGACGGGCGGTGGTCTCCGGTGGTCTAAACAGGGGGTAGTGAAGGTCGAATGGTGTGACAGTAGGGTGGTGAAGCTCGGTTTATATAGAGATCCGAAGGCCACATGATTATGGAAACTCCGAATGATTGAGCCGAATCATGGAAATTATGGTTGATTGATTGAGGTCGTATAAATTAGGAAATCCCGGAGTGGGGACTAGCTGGCCGGAATAAATGGAGAAGAAGAAAAGGAAAGTTTGACCGGGTATACGTGTTTCAGTCTTGGCGGCAAGAGTTTAAAAAGGATTGATCGAAAAGTGCGTATAACATAATTTAAAACAGGACTACAACCGGGTTAGTCAGGTAGTCCAACCGGTCGGACTACGTGCATATAAGGTCAAGGGCGCGGGTTCGAATCCCAGCATGCACGTTTCTAAGAGGTTTCATCCCCTTTTTATTATTTTTGTCATTTAACTGATCTAACTGAGTTCATTAACTCAGTTAGTGGCTCCTTTGTAAAATCCTAACTAAGTTAGGCCTTAACTATGTTATCTTTAGAGTTGTAAAGGGAAACTTAACTTACTTAGTTTCCATTAACCAAAAAAAACTAATAAATAAACAAAATAGCTTATTTATTTAATATATATATATATATATATATATATATATATATATATATATTTAAATTGATTTATTTAATTCATTAGAATCAATATATGTTATAAATATTTAATTTTCCCGAATTTTCTGGTAAACTACCGAATTAACGTACGAATTCCCGATTTTGTTCGGTTTTGGGTAATCTCTTGGCAACGATGGATTTAGGAGCTGAGATTAAGATGTCTTTTCACTTGTTTTTACGTGTTTAACATAGTTTAACGTGTTCTAACGTGTAATCACATAACATGAATATATAACAAGAATATGATTAAAACCAATGCATCTTTCATTATGATCAAAGTCTCGAATACAAATTGGGATAGAACGAGAGTACAACTGTCTGAAAAGGAAAGTACAACCCATTATGTCATAAATAGAAAGTTCAAAAAAGCGAGGCGTTACAAAAAGATCCTGTAATAAAAGACTTCCGCTGTCGCATAAATCAGATACCACGGGAATTCTGTCCCACGGCCCCTGGAACGGGTCGAACCGGGTCGGGGGCCGTGACACGAACTTCTTTGCATCCTCAGCACTTGGCACCATAGGAACATGGGGACCAAAAACAACAGACCTCCAACATCCAGTATTCTATTGAGCAAGGAAGTGACCCATCCTTCTCTCCCAGATGTTGTACTCATTACGTTTAAGCATGGTTGGTTTGAAAAGAGAACCGATGTTATCCTTATCATCTTGTGATTGTGACGTCATCCTGGTTGTTTTACAGGCACTGATTAATCAACTTTAATGGTGATTAAACCTTGCTCTGTTTTTCAACGAAACGAACAAACTATCAGTATCAACGATTGTGAGCTGAACTATTTATGTCAAAATGATTGTTAAATCAAATTTGACTGTCCATGCTCTAATACCAATTGTTAGGATCTGAGATTGGATTGATTGTGATTTGTGTTTGAATTTAGATGAACAATGAAAAAGTAGTGCAGCGGAAATTTAAATGGAAGCAAACTTTTCACAATCAAACAGAAGAAATGCTTTCAATCATACATTTTCAACACAGAATCAAATGATTAAATTTATTTCAAACTTTGATTACAATGCATGTATGATTCGCAAACTCCCCCTCAGCCTGAGCTCAGTATTTGTTCGTGCAGGAAGAAGATGGTGAAAGAGCTAAATAGAACAGTACAGAGCACTGTTCTATTTATAGGCACTAGCAAACTACTGAGCATCTAAGCTGACGTCACCATGAAAGTGACATCTAACCTCCTAACAAACTCTAACAACTGACCTATACAAACACTGCTTAAGCTAACTACTGATATTACATTGTATTACATAAACAAATAAAACAGCTGCTGCATCCTTCCACTGCTGTGAACCCAGCAGTACTTGTCATGATCAGCAGTGCTTGAACCAAGGCAGTAGATTGAGCAGCAGAGCTTTAATTCTTCAACAGTCCTTGACTTTGCTCATCAGTTGTAGGTCAGCAGTTTGTATGATCAGTAGATAGGGGGTCAGCAGATGTTGAAACCACTTTCAAGGGGAGAGACTTGCATGCAAACATCTGCTTATTCTAAATCCACTGCTCTGATCCAGTTTTAGCTTTCATTATCTGTTCCTTTGGTAGGGTTCAATCCCAACACAGGTTCAGATGTTAGGTATCGAAATGGCAAATGCTACCACTTGGGATGACTTTAAGGAGTTGATGAGGGAGGAGTATTGCCCTCGAGATGAAGTTCAGAAACTAGAGAATGAGTACTACAATCTGGAAATGCAGGGGTCTGAGACTGAAGCATACACGAGGAGGTCCAATGATTTAGCAACTTTGTGCCCTAACCTGTCTCGACCCCCACACCGGCGAATCGAGTTGTATCTCAAGGGCTTAGCACCAGCTCTTAAGGGGTACGTTACTGCTGCAAACCTGGATAATCTACCTCGTATCGTCCGTTTGGCACATAAGATTACTGACCAAGAGGTCGAACGTGGCAACTTGCCTCTACGTGTTTTTGTTACTGCCTCGACTGCTACAGCTACCACACCTACCAGTGATAACAAGCGCAAGTGGAACGATACTAATAAAGAAACTAGTGCAAGTCAGTCCCAGAAAAGGCCTGATAACAGTAACAACCGCAGTTTCAGTTAGTCTTCTTCAGTTAATCAAGTCCAGGGCAGCAATCAGAATTAGGGTTCTTGTGTTGGAAAGAAGCCACAGTGCAATAAGTGTGGCTATCATCACTATGGATAGTGCGTCCGAACTTGTTGTAGATGCGAGAAGGTGGGCCATGAGGCCAAAGACTGTAGAGCCCCATAGCCAAAGCAGCAGCAACAACAGAATCAGCAGCACCAGCGACAGCAAAGGCAACGACCTCAGCAGAATCAGGGTTTTAAGAAAGGGTGTTTCCAATGCGGGGACGAGGGACACGTCAAGTGGGATTGCCCTCAGCTGAATCAGAATGCCAATAACAACAATGCTGGGAACAATAACAACAGGAACAACAACAATGGGGGCAATGGGGGGAAATGGTGCGCACGGGAGGGTGTTCACTATTGGAGCTGGGGAAGCCAGGAATGATGGCAACGTAGTGACTGGTACGTTTTCGATAAATGGTTTATTTGCTTCTGTTTTATTCGACTCGGGTGCCGAGTGGAGTTATGTGTCCTTGGAGTTCAGTCGTCAATTAGGGTTAACTCCCACACCTCTTGTAAATAAGCATGTAGTAGAATTAGCTAATGGTAAAGTGTTTGACATTGACCTACTCCCTGTTACTCTTGGAAGTTTTGACGTGGTCGTTGGCATGGATTGGTTGTCCAAGCACCAGGCGGAAATTATCTGCAAGGAGAAGATCGTGCGTATTCCTCTCTCTAGCGGAGAATCTTTATCGGTTCAGGGTCATCATAGTGGTGCTATGGTTGGTATTATCTCGGCAATGAAGGCTCAGAAGTGTTTACGTAAGGGCTACCCTGCTATTTTAGCTCTTGTTACTGACTCGCATTCTGATGAGAGAAGGATCGAGGACCTTCCAGTGGTTCGTGAATTTCCCGATGTATTTTCTGAAGAACTCCCTTGTTTACCTCCACATCGTCAGGTGGAATTTCAGATCGACCTCATGCCAGGAGCAGCCCCGATTGCCCGTGCTCCTTATCGTCTTGCGCCAGGAGAGTTACAAAAGTTGTCGAATCAACTCCAAGAGCTGTTGGATAGGGGTTTTATCCAACCTAGCTCTTCGCCTTGGGGAGCCCCAGTACTGTTTGTGAAGAAGAAGGATGGGTCCTTTCGGATGTGCATAGATTATCGTGAGCCCAACAAAGTGACAATCAAGAAGCGTTACCCTTTATCGCGCATTGACGACTTGTTTGACCAGTTGCAAGGGTCAAGTTTTCATTCTAAGATCGACTTAAGGTCTGGCTATCATCAGGTACGAGTCAGGGAGGATGATGTTCCAAAGACGGCTTTTCGAACGCGGTATGGCCACTACGAGTTTTTGGTTATGCCGCTTGAGATGACTAACGCACCAGCGGTCTTCATGGACCTCATGAACCGCGTGTGTAAACCGTATCTCGATGACTTTGTTATATTTTTCATTGACGACATCTTGATTTACTCCAAGAGCGAGGAGGACCACGAACGACATCTACGTCTTATCTTGGAGCTCCTGAGGAAGGAGCAGCTTTACGCGAAGTTTTCTAAGTGTGATTTCTGGATTCGAGAAGTACATTTTATTGGGCACATTGTTAACGAAAAGGGGATACACGTGGATCCTGCTAAGATTGATGCTATTAGGAATTGGGCGGCACCAAGGAATCCTTCAGAGGTGCGACAATTCCTTGGTCTTGCAGGGTACTATCGTCGGTTTATTTAGGATTTCTCGAAGATTGCTCAACCTCTCACCTCCTTGACAGAGAAGAACGTAGTGTATTCTTGGGGAACGAAGCAGGAGGATGCTTTCCAGCTTTTGAAGCAGAAACTATGTAGCGCGCCGATTTTGTCTCTACCTGATGGCACTGAGGACTTTGTGGTTTATTGTGATGCTTTTATTCAGGGTCTCAGTTGCGTATTGATGCAACGCGACAAGGTGATAGCATATGCTTCTCGACAGTTGAAGGTGCACGAGAAAAATTATACGACTCATGACTTGGAGTTAGGAGCTGTGGTATTTGCGTTGAAGATCTGGAGGCACTATCTGTACGGTACCAAATGCACCATCTACACCGATCACAGAAGTCTTCAGCATATCTTCGACCAGAAGGAATTGAATATGCGGCAGCGTCGTTGGATAGAGTTTTTGAACGATTATGAGTGTGCCATCAAGTATCATCCAGGGAAAGCTAATGTCGTAGCCAATGCCCTTAGCCGAAAGGAGACTAAGCCTAAACGGGTTTGCGCATTGCAACTCACTATTCACTCGAACCTTCCTGATAAGATTCGTACGGCTCGGACTGAGGCATTAAAGGAAGAAAACATTGAAGCTGAGGGTTTGCGAGGTATGAAAAAGCAGCTCGAACAGAGATCTGATGGCATCTATTATATTATGGAAAGAGTATGGATTCCTCTGTTTGGTGATCTCAGAGAACTTGTGATGGATAAAGCGCACAAGTCACGATACTTTATTCATCCGGGATCGGATAAGATGTATCAGGATCTTAAAGTTTTGTATTGGTGGCCGAACATGAAAGCTATCATCGCCACATACGTGAGTAAATGCTTGACTTGTGCTAAAGTCAAAGCCGATCATCAGAAGCCCTCGGGTCTACTTCAGCAGCCAGAGATACCCACGTGGAAGTGGGAGCAGATTGCCATGGATTTTGTTACAGGGTTACCGAGGACTCAGGCTGGAAACGATACTATATGGGTGATTGTTGACCATCTCACGAAGTCAGCGCATTTTCTGGCAATCAAGGAAACAGATAAGTTATCGCAGCTTGCAGCAGTTTATCTTAAGGAGGTAGTTTCAAGGCACGGGGTGCCAACTTCTGTTATCTCGGATCGGGATCGCGCTTCACTTCTGATTTATGGCAGTCAATGCATAAGTCGTTCAGTTCACAGCTCGATATGAGTACCGCTTATCACCCACAGACGGATGGTCAGAGCGAGCGCACCATTCAGACACTTGAAGACATGCTTCGGGCATGTGTGATTGATTTTGGGAAAGGATGGGAGAAACACTTGCCGTTGATAGAGTTCTCCTACAACAACAGCTACCACACTAGCATTCAGGTAGCTCCGTTTGAAGCATTGTACGGGCGGAAATGTCGTTCTCCTCTCTGTTGGGCCGAGGTGGGTGATAGCCAGATCACAGGTCCTGAGCTTGTTCTTGAAACGTCAGAAATGATTGTTCAGATCAGGAATCGTATGGCAGCGGCACGTGATCGTCAGAAAAGCTACACTGACAAGCGTAGGAAACCATTAGAGTTTGTAGTGGGTGACCGTGTTATGTTGAAAGTCTCACCGTGGAAGGGTGTGGTGCGTTTTGGGAAACGCGGAAAGCTTAATCCACGTTATGTTGGGCCATTCAAAATCCTGGAATGGATTGGTAAGGTGGCTTACAAGCTCGAGTTACCCGCTGAGTTGGGTAATGTTCACGATGTCTTTCACGTTTCGCAGTTGAAGAAGTGTTTGTCTGATGAAACACTGATTGTGCCATTTCAAGAACTGAAGATCGACGACAAGTTTCAGTTCGTCGAAGAGCCTATCGAGATTATGGATCGGGAGGTCAAGGTGCGCAAACAGAGTCGTATTCCGATTGTGAGAGTTTGTTGGAACTCAAGGCGTGGACCGGAGTTCATGTGGGAGCGAGAAGATCAGACGATGCTTAAGTATCCACATTTATTCCCAAAGGACAAGTCTAAGCCTAGTGAACCTGAATCTAGTAAAGCTGGTGAATTTCGGGACGAAATTCCTCTTCAAGTTGGGGATGATGTGGCACCTGGGGAAAATGTGCAACAATCTTGATTTGTCATTTCACTTCTTTGTGCTTGCTTGTCAAATTTCGGGACGAAATTTCTTTCAAGTTGGGGATGATGTGACAACCCGAACTTTCAAGGTCCGTAACGTTCTATCTTACGATCTTTATTTCTCGCTATCTTTCTCTTAGGTGTTGAAGCATGCCACTCAGCGATAACTCTGTTAAGCTAAAGTTAAATGAATCGGTTAATTAGCGTATTGACATCTTGGGCCGCGCATGTAGTGGGCTGCATTTCACCATATTTACCCTCTAGAATAGCCCAAATATAGTATTAGCAACAGTATTAGCAATCAGCCCACTTAATTGAAATTGATTTGTATATATATTTGTTTATCATGGCAGCCCCTTTAGCACATTAAATCACGGCAGCACTTTAACACCTTCGAAATATGTAATTGGTGACCATGTATTTGTTCACTTGGGCCTGAGCCCATTAGCTAGCCGACCAATGTAGAAAACAACCGACTTATTTGTTCACTTAATATATATTACCCTTATGATCTCTTAATCGCAAACAACCAACTCACAAGTCCTACCATTCCTACCATTCCATACGTACGTGCGGCAACAGAAACCCCCCCCCCTTACGTAATAACATCATGTTATCAAAAACTTCTGGTTAGTGAATCCATACTATGCTTATTACTATTTGATTGTTCTTTTAAGAGTTGATGTACAGGATTGTTTCTTGATTAAGGGCTAATAAATCAATGATACATGTTAATTATAGTGCTGGTAAATACCATGAATTGCATGAGTGAATTTGTTGGTTAGTTGTTGTATATGATCGATGGTTGATAGATTAATTAATTATATGTTGTTTAATGGTCAATAGCAATATTTTATGATAGGAAGATTGTGAGTGGGCACCTGACTTAATAAGAAGACTTGATGAATCGAATTGCTGGAATTGTTTAATCTATATGTGATATGTTGTTTAAAACCAAAATTATGAGTTAGGGATAGTCACACAAAACTGGGTTGTTAATTAGGCCCACATGTAATCGGACTAAAGTATTGGGCCGCCTCACTTAAAGACTGGGCCGCATAAGGGGACGGGAACAGTGGGTTTATTGGTGCTGCATGAATAGTTAGATATATATTGATATGAATGGGCTGTGTATTTTATTTTATTTGGACTATAGGATTTGAAATTGTAAATAAACATGGCATGGCATGTGATTTTAAATAACAATGGCTCATGATTGGACCGCTTCCAGAATAGGCCGCATATGATTCAGTGAACAATTAGACAAATGGGGTTTTGGGTAATGTACTGAACATGGGCTGTGAAATAGAAGTTTTACAAACTAATTAGGGGCTTAGGGGATAACAGTGGTCGAACTAACTAAAATGGGCCCCTAACATGCTTAGATTGCACGCGGTGTAAGTAATGAAATGATATATTAATTGATATGAGATTCCATGATGATAACCGACAGACATGTTGCATGGTAAATGAAGAAACACTAGATAAATGGTCGGAACCGAGATATCTAGGGGGTTTGAATCCACATAACAAGGTTAGTTCCTACTCGATTGATTTAGATCTTAACAGATCTTCTTCTCCGGTAATTCTGCAAAAAAGAAGCATTGTTAGCCTCATCAAGGGGAGAAGAGGGTTCTCTCCTTGACCCGACTCCGGTGTGAGAATAAGTATTGGGAATGAAGAAGAAGAAGATGTATTTGAGAAGTGAGTGTAACTTGAATTTCATACCTGAATAGTTCTCTTATTTATAACCGGGAATCTTTGGGCAGGAAAACCCGTTAGTGAAAAGAAAACGGAAAATGCTAACCCCGTAAGCGGTTATGTTTCCTTCTGTTAATACTCTTGATCCGACGTGATAGCACACGGATCGTGGTTTTGATCGAAGGCTAGGGATCAACCACGTGTAAAGTAACTAAGTGGAGATTACCCTTCATTTGCATGCATTCGTTGTGATTTTAAGGACGACTGATGTAGTGACACGTGTCCAGACGGTTGTAACCGTCTTGGTGGTGCACGATTGTATTATTTCTAGAAGACTACTGCTGTAATCTGGTGTGACACCTTAGCGTGTGGAAGCAGGTGAATAAATCCCAAGTCTGGGCAAATAATATCCAAGTCTGGATATTAAGCGGAAATATCTAATTCTGGATTCTTGTCCTTTGCTTTGTGTAGGACAGGCGCAAGGTTTTATGATTCCCTTTGGGCGCAAGTTTTGACTGTTGTGGGCATTTTAAACCTTTCTTTTGTGAGACCAGTGCGCGGCCGCGCAAGGTGCCAAGCTGAAAATTAAGGTTGTGGTATGGTCCCGAGCACTTATTATGAGGTTTTTGGGACCTTACCCCTTCAAGTCCCCCCCCCCCCAGTCTAGTGTTGTACTTATGCAAATAAGTGGAACACTGGACTTGTAAGAGAAAAATGCTTTTTGGGCGCCAAAAATAAGGAATCTTCTATGGGAAGATTTAATTTTGTTTTGAAGGTTTTGAAAATCTTTGACTTTAGTGAATAGTATAGTCAGGACTGTGTGACAGGTTGTCACTGTCAGGTACGTTTTACTATCTGTGTTTTTCACGCGCGTGTGCAAACGCGTGTGTATTTTTTCTACTGTTTGGGGACCTGTGATATCCGGAAAAGTCGTTGTGACGGTTACCGATGCTATTTATTGCGATAAGTATATAACGTTTGAGTAACCTCTTCGTGCAATCATTGTTTTATTGAAAACTTTTCCCCTTCCTTTCTTCTTTAATTGTTTGAGAAAGAGGTTGTCAATCTTTCTTCTTCTTATGTCAACTGGAGAATATCACGAAGATTTATCGGAGGAAATGTCTACTGAACTTCCACCGCTGAAATGGCCTAGGGCAACTTTTGATAGCCTGGTTCAGAACTTTAGGTTCTCGGAGACCTGGGGTGCCCGGTACCCTGAGGAGGGTCAGACGGCAGTAGATGCTCCGGCTGGGTATATTACTCTGTTTTGGGATTTCTTTTGCGAAGGCAACTTTCGCTTGCCTGCAACAAAGTTTTTCCTTTAAATTCTTGGTTTTTACAACATTCATCTCTCTCAATTGCATCCTATTGGTATGGTTAGGGTCCATCACTTTGAGTTTGTGTGTCGGACCATGCATATTGAGCCGACCGTTCCCCGATTTAGGGTTTTTCATCAAATGCATTGTACCCAGGGGTTTTATTCCTTTGTTCAGAGGGCATCTGCGAAGAAAATTTTGCAGCATCCTCCGAAATCTTCCCATGATTGGAAAAAAAAAATTTCTTTATCAGAGCCGGAGTGATTCCGGTGAGGATGGTTTTGAGGGGAAAGGAAGATGTTCCCGTGGAAACGCTTCGGACCCCTTCTGACGAGAATTGGTACCAAGATCTGAAGGAAATTCCTAACATTGTTCTGCCTGAGAAAGCCCTCGTCGGGGCTAGTATGAGTTTAAACTGGAAGATGGACCGGGACGACAAGCGGGTGTACACGGAGGGAGGTCATGGTATGATTTGGTTTTCTCTTCCCCCCCCCCCCTTTTCTCTCTCTCTCTCTTTCTTTTTTTTTACATGTTTCCCTTCTCTTGCAGTTGTTTCGTTGTATGTTGTTGCATATAAGAGAGAAGGGGGAAAAATGGGTACCATTAAGAAAAAGCCTGACGAAGAGCTTTGGTACCATCGTATTGTGACGAATTTTGCTCTTCCGCGGGATGCGGATTTGTCTGAACAGCCTGCTGCTGGTGTAGGTAAAATTGTGCATACTATTTGTTGTCTTTCTTACTATTGCGCCTTTGAGTGAATTGTTCTTTGCGCTTTATAGGTGAGTTATCGAATTTGGGCGTAGGCCATGAGAAGAAAAAACGCGCAACGACTAGTAATGTTGCGCCGAAAAAGAGTGATGCTGAGAAGCCTCAATCTTCTAAAGCTAAAAATGTTGGGGAGAAGAAAGGTATGCGCCATTCTTCTGACAACTGGTGTGATTATGTGGTGGTTTCTGATACTTTGGAGGGTCTTGCGCCTGCAGTTACTATTAGGCGACCGAAACCAAAACCGAAGGATTCTGCTGACATTCCTCCATCCAACCCAGAGGATCCAATTGATTTGGAGTCCAGTCCTGAGCATTTGGTTCAAAGAGGAGCAAACAAAAGGAAACAAACTGATGCTGACGCGGAAGGCCAACCTCCTAAAAAAGTTAAGAGGAAGAAAATTACTAGAAGAGGGAACCTTGATGCCTTTGTTACGAAATCTGTTCCTGGTAAGTGGCGTCTTTCCTTATTTTCCTTATGCGGATTATATCCTTACAGATTTTTGGTTTTCCAGAGGTTACTATTACTCCTATTCTCACAGAACCGCAATCTGTGGAGAATGAAGAACTTCCCTCCACTCCTCCGCATGCTTCTGCAGTTGACCAGCTGAAACCTACAGGGGTTGCAGATGATGGTGTGGAGAAGACTGTTGAAGCTGAGAAGCCTGCTGGTGCTGATCCAGGTGTAGTGAATGATACTGCTAATCCCCCAACCCCTGAGGTTGTTGTTCAAGATTTGGGGAAAGAGACAACTGAAAACACTTCTACTTCTTCCCCTAAACCTTCTCATACTATGCCAGATCATGTTGAGAAGGTGTCAATTGAGGGGGAAGATTTGTCTGCTGGTACTAGTAAACATTCTCTGATCCGCCCAGAGGAAACCTTGGGAGATTACTATTACCGGACTTACATGGAGAAAGATGCTGCTGATCCTCACACCCCCGTTTGGAACTTGAAAAAAGGTGATACTTTCTCAGATTGGCACGCGTGTCAAGATTGGTTGCAAGGGACACTTCCGCCTGGGGAAATTAAATTTCAGGAAGGTCGATCCTTCGAGCAGACCTACCAGTCTTATTGTGCAGAAACTGCTTCTCATGTCTCTACCACTCACCGCATAGTATGTGAGTGGTATAGCATGCACAAGGAGAAGGAATCCTTTATGGCGTCTCAGAAGAAATTTGCCAAAGATGAGAGACGTCTAGCTCAATTGATGGCTAAATTAAAAGATGATCAAGCCAAGTTTGAGGCTGAGCGCAAGACTGAGGAATGGTCTGTTGCTGGTTGGAAAAGAAAAGCGGAAGCTGAAGCTGCTCTCCTTTCTGAGGAACGTAAAAATTGGAGAAAGATTTGTGAAAAGGATAATGCTGAGCAAGCAAACCTTCGTAATATCATTAATAACCTCAAGGCTGAGGTTGAGAAACTGAAAAATCAAGATGCGGAGGTAGAAAAATTGAAGAAAAAAAAGCTGATGCAGAAACTGCGTTGGCGGAGGCACGCTCTCATAGGGAGCGTAGTGAGCAACGAGAGGTACAAGTTTTAGCCACCCTTGCCCTTAGAGATAAAGAGTTGAAAGAACTTACTGCTTTGGTTTCTGATCAGGAACAACTTAAGAAGGATCTGGAGCTTGCGCATTCCGAAAATACTGAAACTTCCCGCCGTTTGACTGAGGTTGAGGAGAAATTAGAAAATTCTGAAACGGCGCGGGTTACAACGGAAAGCGAGCTTGAACCTTTAAAGAATGATATAACCTGGTTGAAAGATCGCGGAATTGCGTGCGTAAGTTTCTTCTCTCCTTCTCGTTTGTGGAAAGTACTTTTTTAATACTTGTTTTTTCTTTGATTTCATAGGTTGTGGAATCTGTATTAAACTCTGATGAGTTGGATAAGACCGTTGCTAATTTAATGGTTGCTGCGCGACGTGATGGGTATGCACAAGGATACGCTGAATGTTCCCAACATGTAAAGAGTGCCTTAAAAGTTAGCTGGGATGATAGCAAGTCTGCGACTTTTGGCGTAAATACTAGCGCCGCGCTTGCTTCCGTGAAGACAGAGTTTAATAATTTGCAACTTCCAGTTATGGATTTGATAAACACAGCGCTGCAGTCGGATGACCACGTAACGCGATTAAAGGAAATCTTCCCGGATGAGGGTGAAGATTTAGAGTAGTTTGTTTTAAAATTGTATTAGAACAATTTCTTATGTAATATGTGGGATGTAAATCCCTGTTTTGATGGTGCGCTGGTGCGCAAGTACTTTAAACACTGTCGTGTTTGGAAATGTTCAGGACGTATATGTACGCTTGAGAACAATATGTTTCTATTTGTTTTGTTTAACGATTTTACAATGTTTTGCATGAGTACAATTGCTTTTATCGAGTAAGGCGAATGAAGTTGGTATAAAGCTCATGTGTGGATTTATGGTCGTTTGTGATGTGATCACTGGCCGCGCATGGAGCTTGTTTTGTAACTACCATGATGTTTTTGTGCTTACTACAAGAAATTGCATGCATTTTGTAAACACAAAAATAATAGAAACTTTGCAATTTTTATTCATGGATAGAGCACAGAGGCTTTTTACAAAGTTTTTGTAATAATTATGTGGAACTTAACTTACTCTCTAGTATCTCCGCCATGTCTGATGGATCATGTCTTTCCACAGGGAGCTTATAGAGCTGTCACTTAGGTTTTTGCCCGTTTACTTGGGCCTTCCTCCCCTCGGGTTATCTGCTTAATCTCTTTTCGTACATTTTGGAGTAGGTGCGTTAGTTCGCCGCTCTTGAGGGCTTTCTCTATTTCTGTACGCAAAGAGATGCAATTGTTAGTGGTGTGCCCGTTGTCTTTGTGATACTCGCAATATTGCGTCGGGTCTTGTCCACGTTTATTTTTCATCGGAATTGGAGGCTTGAATTGATAGTCTTCAGTACTTAAGACCTCCGCCGGGGTTTTTGTTAGGGCAGTCCACTGTCTCTCCCTATTTTCCTGTTTGCTCTACCGCTGTGCGGAGAGTTTGTTAATTGTTGTACGAGCGTCTTCGGACGAACGACTCCCTGTTTCGGACTCACGCCATGATTTTTTAAACCTCCTTTCACCAGTTAAGCTTAAATCCGCGGGCCTATTGTGTGGTGGCGGTGGCCTGTTTGTTGTGAGGTTTTTCTCCGTTTGCGCATAAACTTTGGCTGCCGCCATTATCTTCTCCCAACTTGTTGGAAGGCCCTCTGTTCCAGATAAAACTTTGATCATGTCGTCGCATCGAACCGCGTACTTGAATTGCGCACGGATCAATTGTTCATGAACACCGCCGATTTCCAACACTTCTTTATTGTATCTAGTGATGAAATCTTCCAGATTTTCGTCATCTCGGCGCCAGATGTTCATGACGTCGGATGTATCACGGATGGAACGCCACTGCTGGCTGAAGTGTGTCAAAAAAATTTTCCCGCAGATCCTTCCATGATTCGATCTACCCGGTTGGTAGGTTATCGAACCAAATTCTCGCTGGGCCGGTCAGGGTTTGTACGAACAGATGACACCATAGCGGGAGAGTCCAACCCCCAACCAGACCTGCACTGGTAAATATCCTTAGGTGATCGTCAGGGTCGGTTAACCCATTAAACTTCCCTATGTTGGATGGTAATTTAGCCTTCTCCAATGGGGCTAAGGCTATTTCTAGTATGAACTTTGAGTTTTCTGCTGCTTCTGCAGGGCGGTAAACCAAGTCATAGTTGTGTTCTGCCTCAGGGTTATAAACCGCTCGAGGCCTGTACTTGTTATAGTTTGGTTGCAATCGATTGAACACACTGGTATTTGTACATAAGCGGTATGTTGGATCAGATTCATCAGTGTGGATATTTCGTTGAGATCCCAACCTATCATGAACTGATTGCCTTCGGTGTGTCCCTGTCTGAATGTGTTGCGATGTAGATCTAGCATAAACTTCTGTTCCTTCATAAGTTGATTCTTCTCGTTGAGAAGCATGAGCACGAGATCCCGGTCTCCGTGATTGAGTCAGGGGAGCAGTCTGAGCACACAGCTGTGTGTATACTGCGTTTAATGCCCCTTGAGACCGGACATACCAGGATATCGGAGTTTCTCCTGGAGGTAAAATTGATTGAGCAGGGTTTGTTGGTAACATTCCTGCAATGATAGGATCATTTGCTCAGTTGGATTGAACCTCGTTATCGTCCGAGGCATCCTCCGGAATTCCTTCTACTTGCAAATTGTTTGGTCGAGGACCATGTTGCCGGTGAGATGATGAATTCTCTGCCATGTGCAAAACAGAGAATGAAAAGAACTAAATCGAATCGAGATGAAAACTGGAAAAAAACAGAGGAATCGGTGGGCGCCAATGAAGAAACACTAGATAAATGGTCGGAACCGAGATATCTAGGGGGTTTGAATCCGTATAAAAAGGTTAGTTCCTACTCGATTGATTTAGATCTTAACAGATCTTCTTCTCCGGTAATTCTGCAAAAAAGAAGCACCGTTAGCCTCGTCAAAGGGAGAAGAGGGTTCTCTCCTTGACCCGACTCCGGTGTGAGAATAAGTATTGGGAATGAAGAAGAAGATGTATTTGAGAAGTGAGTGTAACTTGAATTTCATACCTGAATAGTTCTCTTATTTATAACCAGGAATCTTTGGGCGGGAAAACCCGTTAGTGAAAAGAAAACGGAAAATGCTAACCCCGTAAGCGGTTATGTTTCCTTCTGTTAATACTCTTGATCCGACGTGATAGCACACGGATCATGGTTTTGATCGAAGGCTAGGGATCCGCCACGTGTAAAGTGACTAAGTGGAGATTACCCTTTATTTGCATGCATTCGTTGTGATTTTAAGGACGACTGATGTAGTGACACGTGTCCAAACGGTTGTAACCGTCTTTGTGGTGCACGATTGTATTATTTCTAGAAGACTACTGCTGTAATCTGGTGTGACACCTTATCGTGTGGAAGCAGGTGAATAAATCCCAAGTCTGGGCAAATAATATCCAAGTCTGGATATTAAGCGGAAATATCTAATTCTAGATTCTTGTCCTTTGCTTTGTGTAGGACAGGCGCAAGGTTTTATGATTCCCTTTGGGCGCAAGTTTTGACTGTTGCTTTTTAAACCTTTCTTTTGTGAGACCAGTGCGCGGCCGCGCAAGGTGCCAAGCTGAAAATTAAGGTTGTGGTATGGTCCCGAGCACTTATTATGAGGTTTTTGGGACCTTACCCCTTCAGTAAACTGTTATGTTTCATAGGACATGTGTGATTCTTGTATGTCACTACGTATACGTGATGAAAGCTATGAATACGTGAATTACTGTTATGACACGTGAAACGATGAGTGTAAGTGCGTGTATGATCCGTGTTTATTTCCTGTGTGGTTAATTATATGTAGAACTGATTCTTAATGGTAACCATATTAGGACTTGATTGACCAACTGTGAACGTAAACGAATTTCTAATTTTACTGAGCAAATCTCAGGTGAGTTCACTGCTCTTTTTCCAAGCATGCATCCCGGGGAGGGATAACGGGTAACGTTCCGGGGAGGAATGCTAGTTTATTGGGATGTTTGTTATTATTACTCAGTTTCTATCATATAATACCCCGTACATCTACTGACAGTTGTCGGGGAGGCAACGAGGTTATTAGTTGATAGCGCTATTAGATTTGGCACCCTCACACCGTACCGGGGAGGACGGGCGTGAACTAATTTCCTTAAAGCATGACCAATGTTTTGATAGAGACATTGGAGTTGGGTAAACACATCTTGTAGCCATTTTTGTAATCGAGTTAATAGCAACATGAAATCAAATTAATAAACTGTTTTATACATGTATCTGGTAAACTAAACTCGGTAACAAAACTTTGAACTCACCAACGTCGTCTGACACACTTGTTTGCATGCTTGTAGGTCGTTAGCTGTTTTGCACTGGAACTTGCTGTCTGGAGTAGCTGGAGAGGTCATGGGTCGACTGGAGGAATTTATGCTATTAATTTCTTGATACTATATATTGGTTTTTAAACTATTTAACTTCGTTTAATTTTGCTTCCGTTGAACACTTTGGTTTTCACTTAAACTTGTTGATAGTATTTTTATTAATAACCGAGAACTTTATTTTGAAACCTGTATGGGTTCATTGCAATTAGTGGCTCTTTGTTGGGACGTCACACACCTAGCAAGGACATTCCCTAAGTGGTATTTTGGGGGTGTGACAAATCAGAATCAGATAATTTTTACAAAACCAACTATAGCTTAACTTGAACGAGCTTCTGATGTATCATTTCTGGCCAAAGCTGATTTAATACATCTATTTATTGTTCAAGTATTATAAAAGCTATGTTGAGTATGCATTAAAAACGTGAAATGTCTTAATTCTGGCCAAAGCTGATTTAATTCATTTATGTTTAGCATGCTTGACAAGTGCATAACTAAAGTAATTGTCTTATTTCTGGCCAAAGCTGATTTGTCACGATTACTTTGCACACATACTTAAATGATTACACTTCTGGCCAAAGCTGATTTGTCTTCGTTTAAGTAGAATTTTTAACTAAGTCTATTATTTTGATGTTAGTAATAGACAATATCACAGCTTCATAATCAAAATGGTCATTATTTATTCCTGCCTTAGTATAACATGCCCTTAGATCACATTAGGACTTCTTTCTTAGTATCATAACTTGCTCATCTTATTTCCACTATCAGCACCCAATTGCGGGATTCCACCTTTGACTGGTGATAACTTTGTTGAATGGAAGGATGCCCTCATGCTTACACTAGGATTGCTAGACTTCGATTATGCTCTTAGAGAGAATAAGCCAGCGGACCTTACCACTCAAAGTACTGCTGCTGAGCAGATAGTTCATGCAAAATGGACTAGGTGTAACCGCATCTCTCTCATGTTCATGAAGCAATCCATTCACAATGCTATTAGAGGCGCTATTCCTGATTCTGAGGAATGCTAAAACCTACCTGGCTTCTGTGGAGGCTCAATTCAAGGGAACATCAAAAGCACACGCTAGCACTCTTATCCTCAAGCTGGTGACGACTAAGTATGATGGGAGGAGCGGCATTCGCGAGCACATTATGATGATGCATGACATGACCAATAAGCTGAAAGGGCTAGAGATGGAAATCAGTGATGGTTTTCTTGTTCACTTCATCATCACTTCGCTTCCTTCGTCTTATGAAACATTCAAGATCAATTACAACACTCAGAAGGACAAATGGACGATGAGTGAGCTGGTCGCTATATGCGTACAGGAGGAAGAGCGTATGAAGATGGATCGCACTACTGATGTTGCTAACTTCACCACCTCCAACTCTAAGAAGAGGAAGAACAACTATCAAATAAAGGATGCTTCCAAGGTCCAAAAGCCAAATCCTAATACAAGTGCACCTTCCAGCTCTAAGAGCTCCTTTGGCAAACCCTATTGCAAGTTATGTAAGAAAAAAGGACATAAGCAAAAGGAATGCCCTGACTTCAAGGAGTGGCTGGCTAAGAAAGGTAACGATTTTTTCATGATACTTAAGTCCTTTAATTTAAATGTTCCTGCTAATTCTTGGTGGTTTGATTCTGGTTCTATGGTTCATGTAACTAACTCTACTCAGGGATTCCTTTCAATCCGGAAGCTGGGAAGAAACCAAAGAACACTTAAAGTTGGGGATGATCGGGAATTAGAAGTGAAGGCCATAGGAACATTACAATTATTTTTGAAAACTGGTTTATGTATTAAACTTTATGATACCTTATATGTTCCTGAGGTAACTCGGAACCTTGTATCGGGACCAAAGTTAGACTCGGAACCTTATATGTCGCTCTAGTAGTTAAGGGAGATGTTTTCGGTTCATTCCAGTGTCCGACAACAGAGGTTGAAAAGGAGCAAATGAGCCAGATACCTTACACGTCAGTAGTCGGGAGCCTGATGTATGCTCAAGTCTGTACTCGCCAAGATATCGCTTATATTGCTGGAATGCTAGGCCGTTATCAGACTAATCCTGGCCTAGATCACTGGAAAGCAGCTAAGAAGGTCCTTAGATATCTGCAAGGGACGAAAGACTATAAACTGACTTATAGAAGAAGTGATCACTTAGAAGTGGTAGGTTATTCTGATTCTGACTTTGCCAAATGCAAAGATGACAAGAAATCCACTTCAGGCTACATCTTTATGTTAGCAGGCGGACCTATCTCATCAGTTAACTACAACTTCCACAATGATGGCAGTATACATTGTTGTTTACAACGCAACCTGTCATGGAATGTTGCTTAGAAATCTGATCACTGGACTCAAAATCGTAAATTCCATTTCTAGACCATTGAAGCTTTACTGTGATAACTCAGCTGCCGTTAGTTTCTCGAACAGTAACAGTTCGACTGGAGCTGGTTTATATCTCGATACAAAATATTTGTTCGTACGTGAACGAGTTGAGGAAAATAATCTTTGTATTGAGTATATTAGTACTAAAGATATGCTTGCGGATCCAATGACTAAAGGTCTCCCACCTAAAGTTTTCGAAGAACATGTATCGAATATGGGACTTACTAAAGACCTTATTTAATGGCATATTATACTAGCTTATGTTTTAATTAATAATATTTCCTCAATTTGATTTTTTATGTCTCTAACATATGTTCTGCGGTGTAATGACATATGGACAAATATAAATACATATCAGACGCTAAAGGGCTTATGCGTATTTTGATCATAACTATTAGGTTTTAAATTGAGGCTTTAGTATGACTAATGGGGGTCCTGAGTCGAATGATGATTCAACGGCTGTATTTCTCTGCTATAGTTCTTGGTTTAAGGCTAAAATGAGTGTTACCTCCTAGCCAGGCTCATCTAATACTCATGATAAATTATTACTCGGCTAAGTGGGAGAATGTGAGATTAAATATATTATTATTATAATATTTAATCTTGTAGCCATTATAATTATTTATATTATATAGATCAAAATAAATTAATAACCTATTAATAATTAGTTGATAATTGTTGATGGACCATATTACCCTTATTAACTAATTGGGTTTCCTCTTGGGTGTATATATAAGGAGATTATTAGATAGTTTAAGGGTTACACAAGTTAAAACAATTTCACAACCCTCATAACATCATATTCTCGGCTCTCTCTCCTAACCGATTCCTTCCCTTGTATCGGTTCATCACCATCATAACTTTACATCATAAGGAGGAACCAGATCACCCTGACAAGTATGTCGAACTCAATGGCTACATCCCTAACTGGATTCTCTGCTGGCCTGTCTGCTGTAACAGGTATGTTATTCATGTTTTCCATAATATTAAATAGAACTGATCAACATGATGCATCATTTACAAGCCTGGGTAGAACGTGCTTAATAAGATGGATTTATATTATGTGTCGAGGTTTGTGTGTGTGGGTGATTTTATCTTTTATGAATTTGCTTTAAAGCATGGTTGTCATGATGAAAAGTTAGTTTGAATTTTTTTTAAACATGAACGAAACTATCCAAAATTAGAGTAAACTACAATACAAATTTCATAATTTACTTTATATTTTAAAATTACTTATTTGGTGGTCTTTAGTATATTTTCTTTGGATATATTCAAATTAAATTAAAAGTTGCCTCATATCTTTTCTCATAAGTTATTGAAAAGATGTTACTCATCCAATTTATATATTAAAAAGAGCATATATAGAGTATTTATTTGTTTCATAAAAGAATAATCGTTTGCTTTAGAGAAAGTAATTGAAAAAATAGATATGAAAAAACAATCTACATGATTATAATTTCATCCAAGGAAAATTGTAAATGATGAGTTAACCCCTGTATTTACACCTACACACCGACAAAACTGACATATACACGTTATAGTGTGTGTTACCAGTTTATGGAATATCGACCACTGATAAGCTAAACCATATTTATCGAATATCGACCATTGATAAATTAAACCATATAAAGAAGTAAGTTTTGTATGAACCAGAATAACCGACTCCTAAAAAATATATTATTAATGCACGTTTAAAATAGTTCATAAACCAGAATAATCAAGTTCTAAAAAGTATATTATTAATGTACGTTAAAATAGTTCACATGAAAATAAGTCAAGTTAAAAGTTACAAAGAGTTAGATGCCAATGTTTTACCGTTGCCATTTTGGTTTACTGGGTTAACTTTATCCATTTTTTCTGTTAACGAGAAGGGTAATTCGGTCATTTTATATGTTGTACCGTGCATCTACCCTTTTTTTTAACTTAAAAAAAGTGATTATTTACTATTATTTCTTAATAGTTAATAAAACTATGTAATATAGGGTGTATACAAGCTGAGTCAAGCCCGAGCTCAACTAAATTCGAAGTCATATAATTTATGAAAGCTCAAGCCCGTGAATAATTTTTCAAACTCGAGCTCGATTCGTTTATTATTAAATAACTAACTCATTTACACTTAGAGCATTCACATTTGATCCTCCATAATTATGTATAATTATGTGAGTACAACCTCTATATGAGTATTTGTTAGTGGTTGTGAGTGAAGAAGAAAAAAATTACTCTTCATCGGTAAATTTAAAAAGAAAACACTGTTCACCCTTTATATTTTTTCAAAGTGATGCGAGTGGAAGAGGGAGAAAATGTAATAACAAAAGTAAAAAAAATATTATTTAATTGAAAATTAGAGAAAACGTAGTGATTTTTAGTATAATTATATAGAGATTAAGATGAAGAATCAATTGTGTGCTCTTATAACTATTTATATATAGTCTTACTATAGTTTTATAAAAAACATAAGATGTATCATAACTTTATATAATAAAAGTTATTATTAAAATAATGTATTATTAAATAATCATTATATAAATATAACTTTATATAATAATAGTTATTATTAAAATAATGTATTTTTAGATAATCATTATATAAATTACTGGCTCGTTTAGTACTTTAGTCTCATAAGCTGGCTCGAGTTGAATAAGTGAAACTCAAACTCAAGCTCGTTTATTAAACAAGCTTTCTTTTAAGCTCGAGCTCTTTAAACCCGGATTCCTTCATACTTTTATCAAGTTGATCTCGAGCAGCTCGTCTACACACGAAATGAGAAGGGGTGTAATTGCATTTGTAGAGAACATTAGGTAGTCTTTTTGTAAACAATCACACCAAGTTGGAAATCAACCTGGACTAATAATTATGACACCCTCTTCTCATCTCTACGCTGTCTTTTGTCTTCTCCACTTCTCACTCACTCGCAAACAGTCCATTTCCCCTCTCTTCAGATCCAGGTGAGTTTGTCACTCTCGTACCGACCCTATTTGACTTCAATTCATACCTTTTTGTTCTTCATTCTTCCACTATTTCGACCCTATTTGATCAACCCATTTGGGTCATTGATTCACCCCTCAAATTGATCCAAAAAAGGACCAATCTTGTATCCAATGTGTTTCCTGAACTTAGGCAAAAGATTGATTTTTTTTTTTTTTTTTTTTTTTTTTTTTTTTTTTTTTTGTATTTGGAATGAATTAATGTATACCCATTTGATTTAGCAGAATTTAAGATTTGGGTTTCGGTTTTTATTTGATTCTGGTATGAACTGATGATGATTGAGCTCATGCCCACCAACTGTTTGTTTAAATTCCTTTGCTTATAGTGTACTTTAAGCAAATGTGTAACTATTGATGGTTGCAGGGTTGTGAATGATTTGATATAATAATGGAAGAAATACAGTCGCATTCGGAGAACTATAGATCTTCGTCGTCTTCAGCTAGTAGTCCCGCTAGTAGAGTGCCGTCTAGTAATTTTTTTTACTTAAGGAAACAAGGGGCTTTAAGGCAACCGATTTCGTTCGAAGATTCACCTGATTGGGAGGATAATAATACGGATGTGGAGGTTAGGGTGGAAGAGGGCGGTGACTCGATTAACACCGCCACTACTCCCATTTCACCATCGCTTTCAAAGCTCAATAGTGGTTCTCTACCATCTCCACCGTTACCGGAAGGTGCGGTTGTGGCAAGGAAGATCGCGGGGGCTGCTATTGTGTGGAGGGATTTAACGGTTACTATAAAGGGTAAACGGAAGTATTCTGATCGGGTTGTTAAAAGCTCGAATGGATACGCTTTACCTGGCACGATGACTGTGATCATGGGTCCCGGAAAGTCGGGGAAATCGACACTGTTGCGAGCCCTTGCTGGTACGTAACATACTTTATAAGGAAAATCTTAAGAAAACGCAATGCAGTTTTTCACTTTTTACGGGTATATGCAACTTACGTTTTTCAACCGCTTTATTAGATTTATTGTTTCGCGTTCTTCTTTAGGAAGGTTGGATGATTCAGCGAAAACATACGGTGAAGTATTTGTCAATGGGGCTAAATCGAGCTTGCAGTATGGATCCTATGTAGGTTTCCGAGATTCGATTTTAAATTGACATTTTCATTTTGTGGGTCCCACAATATCTGAAGAATAATTCTTTTTCTATTTATAGGGATATGTTGAGAGAAAAAACACACTTATCGGATCATTAACCGTGCGTGAATTTCTTTACTACTCGGCGCTACTTCAACTTCCTGGCTTCTTTTATCAGAAAAAGAGTGTGGTAGAGGATGCTATTCAAGCGATGTCGTTAGGTGACTACGCGAATAAACTCATAGGGGGTCATTGTTACATGAAGGGTCTTCCGAGTGGCGAAAGAAGGCGAGTCAGCATCGCCAGAGAGCTTGTGATGAGGCCGCAAGTCTTGTTTATAGACGAGCCTCTCTACCATCTTGATAGGTCAGAATTCTAATTATTTGTCTTTAGAGTAAAGTACACGGATGGTCCCTGTGGTTGACCAAAGTTTTGGATTTGCTCCCTAGTTTTCCAAAAGTACACTGATGGTCCCTGTGGTTTGCACTTTGTAACGCATTTTGTCCCCAACTTTTGCTAAAAGTACATCAATGATCCTTGTGGTTTGGACTTTGTAACACATTTTGTCCCCAACTTTTGCCAAAAAACATGGATGGTCCCCGTCGTTTGCACTTTGTAACGCATTTTGTCCCTAACTTTTGCCAAAAGTACACCGATGGTCTCTGTGGTTTGCACTTTGTAACGCATTTTGTCCCCAACTTTTGCCAAAAATACACGAATGGTCCCCGTACTTTGTAACGCATATAGTCCCTAACTTGGACTTGCTAAAACCAATAAATGCGTTGCAAAGTGCAAACCACAGGGACCATGACCATCCATGTACTTTTGAAAATATAGGGACCAAAACCAAAACTTTGGTTAACCACAGGGACCATCTGTGTACTTTACTCTTGTCTTTATTTTACCTTTTTGCCCTTAATTAACGATCATCCATTTTCAGTGTTTCTGCACTTTTGATGATGGTGACATTGAAGAAGCTTGCAAGCACTGGTTGCACCTTAATTTTCACAATTTACCAAAGTAGCACCGAAGTGTTTGGTCTTTATGACCGAATTTGTCTTCTTTCAAATGGGAATACGCTGTTTTTTGGGGAGACACTGGCTTGTTTGCAGGTAAAGCATCTAGTTTTATTAGTTTTGAAGTAATTATTCATTTTGTAATATTTTTTTTTCCTGTAGTTACTGAACATATACATACTTTATAATTATGTAGCACTTCTCAAACGCTGGATTTCCTTGCCCGATTATGCAAAGTCCTTCCGACCATTTTCTTCGTGCAATAAACACCGACTTTGACCGGATCATTACAATGTGCAAAACCTGGCAGGTAATATACCGAACGCTTTCCTTTTTTTCTTCGAATATAAAACCAACAATGGACATATTACACAAAGGTGGCAAAAAGGTGATCGGTGATCAGTGATCGGTCCCCATGTAAATTATCGGTCAGAATATCGGTACTGATATCATTGGCGATATTGACCGATATAACCAATATTTGACCGATATCACCGATATGTCACTGAATTGTTGGTGTTAAATTGCTATATAAATTCTGCATGATATTAAAATTACCGATATCCCACTGATATCTCACCGAGATAACCTATATCTCAAAAATCGGTCCTTGACCGGAATCCGATACTTTACCGCATTAACTGCATAGGTTGGCTGAGCCGAAACACTGTGTCTTTTATTCTATCTTTGTTACAAATACTAGTTTTTTACCAGCCGCGCATTGCTGCGGGGCCGTACACCTCGTGAGAGAGTATAAACTACAATCGGCCGAACTCGTTTCCGAATTAATTTACGACGAAACATAGAATAACTCAAATTTATACCGTTGAATCAAGATGTGTTATATTAGACCCGACTCGTTTTCAAACTAATTTTACGTCGAAACGTAGACAACCTCGAAATGTACATGAAAATAAACACCGAAACGTATTATATTTGACCTAGCTCGTTCTACAATAAAATTTATCTCAAAACGTAGACGAACTCAAATTTATACCGACAAGTACATAAAAATAAGAATGTAAGAACTTATTTTTTTGAAGTAAAAATGTATAGGGGTTAAATTCAAAACTTTAGAAACATGAGGGGGACAAAGTGACATTTTACAAACCTTTTAGAAATTGAAAGGGTTAAATGTGTAAAACCCAGAAAGTTAAGGGAGTGGTATGGCTGGTAAGAAACCCTACCGATCATACCATTTAAGAGTTATATACAATTTTCTGTGTCAAATATGATATAAAAGTTATATATCTTATTAATAATCTGAATTTTTAAATTAAGCAATGCAGGAGGTTTTATGCATTAAAAGTACACTTTGGGTTATATTTTACGTGTTTGGCCCATTAGAGATAAAACATAACACTCGTCGACCCTTTCATCAGATTATCGTTTTTATCGGCTTTCTTCTGTTGAGTGATATCTTGAATAATTTTTTTCAGGATGATAATGGGGATTTTTCAAATGTCAATATGGACACCGCGGTAGCAATCCGTACCCTAGAAGAAACATATAGATCTTCAGCTGACGCAGCAGCAGTTGAGACCATGATACATAGGCTAACCGAAAGAGTAAAAATTACATTCAAGTTTACACTTTATATTTATTAATAAATAATAATTAGTAATAAATAATAAATTTGGGTGTTAAAAATGTATCGTTTATGACATTATGGTCACAGGAAGGCCCGTCTCTAAAAAGCAAGGGAAAGGCGAGTAGCGCTACAAGAATTGCAGTGTTGACTTGGAGATCGTTGTTGATTATGTCGCGGGAATGGAAATATTATTGGCTTCGGTTAATCCTTTGCATGCTTCTTGCGTTATGTGTCGGCACTGCCTTTTCGGGTTTAGGTCATTCGTTATCCTCTGTTGGGGTAAGTTGCATAATATTATACTATTATATGCTCACCGTAACATAATAACACAATTGTTAGAGTTATCAAAATGGACGGGTTGGATTGGGTTGGCCCGAATCATTTTTGTTCTATACATTTTTGTTTAAACTCGGCTCGATTCGAGCTTATAGCGAGCCAATCTTGAGTAGCTCATGAGTGGCTCAACTAGTTTACACTAGGGATGGAATCGGTACATTACCCGTATTCGTACCCATACCGGTACCGAATTTGAACAAAACTGGGCACCGAATATTGTACCAAATATTATGGTACGGTACGGGTACGAGTATCGGTATTTCGATACGGCACCCGCTTTGGTACCACCTTGTTTTTTTTAATCTTTTGACTACTCGTACGAGTACTAAATAGGTAAAAGTGGTACGAGTACCAATACAGTACAGGTACCAAATAAGACAGAACGGGTACCAAATAGGTAAAATCAATATGCGTAACATAATACGAAAAGAAAGTATAATATCAAATTCATTCGTAATCAAATTTGGTACCCGTACCATTTTTACCCGTACCGATACCAAAAGTACCAAATACCAAAATCAATAAAACCGGTACCGGTACATGTACCGAATAGCAAAAATCGATATGGGTACGGGTATTTTGGGAAAAAAAATTCCCATCCCTAGTTTACACCCCACGTTTTGAAATAATTTCAAAGTTCAAATCTTTATAATTGTCATTTAATTGCAGACGAGAGTTGCAGCAATTTTTGCGTTTATATCTTTCGCTTCACTCCTAAGCATTGTTGGGGTACCTGCACAATTAAAGGAGGTTAAGGTATATTAGATAATTTTAGGAGTGAATTTCAAGGATTGTCCTTTATCTTTATACTAATTTTCAGGCGCTGTCCTTTATGTTCAAAATTGACGAGTTTTGTCCTTTATGTTTTCATATCATACACGTTTTGTCCTTTAGGCCTAACCCGGTTAGTTTTTTCAGTTAAATTTGGTCATGTGCTTTGCACATGAGAGCGTTTTTGTCAATTCAAAGGTTGCAGAAGCTTTGAGCTGTAAATCTGCCGTTGAACTTACCTTTGAATTGACAAAAATGCCCTCATGTGCAAAGCATATGACCAAATTTAACTGAAAAAACTAACTGGGTTAGGCCTAAAGGACAAAACGTGTATGATATGAAAACATAAAGGACAAAACTCGTCAATTTTGAACATAAAGGACAATGCCTGAAAATGAGTATAAAGATAAAGGACAATCCTTGAAATTCACTCTAATTTTTAGTTTATAACATAATAACATAAATATAACGTACAAAGCTATTCGTATGTTTAATTCAGGTGTACGCTTGTGAAGATTCAAATCAACATTCAGGAGGAATAGTTTTCTTAACGGGACAACTTCTGGCGAGTTTTCCGTTCTTGTTTTTGATCTCGATTTCTTCGAGTCTGGTTTTCTACTTCCTCGTGGGGCTTAGAAATGATTTCAGCTTTATGATGTATTTTGTGCTCAATTTCTTCATGTGCCTTTTGGTTAACGAAGGGCTAGTGCTCGTTGTTGCCACCGTTTTGCAAGATGTTTTCTGGACTATCTCAACACTCGTGTTTATACATGTGAGTTTTCACCTTTTTATCAGTTAGCCATACGTCTAAACTACCCGTCGATACAACTAATTGAAGATATCTTGTGTAACTAGTTCAATAGAATGGATAATGAAAATTGATGGCGTTCTTTAAATGGGCAGGGTTGTAGATGAACCGAACGAACACAAACAAAAGGTCGTTAAGAAATGGACATGTTTATAAACGATTTACGAACGCTTACCGAACGAGATTTTTTGTTCGTGTTCGTTCATTAAGAAAATGAACATGTTCATGATCTGTTCATGAACACTTACCAAACGCAAACGAACACAAACAAATATTCATGAACATAAATGAACACATACAAACAATATATATTCATTTTTAAAATAAAATTTGTTTTTTTCATCAGAAAGAAAGATTACGAAGAATCCACCAAAAACAACTAAGTACTTAATATAATTATCCGAACATAGTTGACTTAATTATCATAGACATAAAAAACACAAAAAGTAATAAGTTTGTCAAGCTTTAACACAAACTGAAATTGAAATGGTCAAATGAGAGATGTTAGCGGAGACTTATAATATAACAATGGTTTCTAGTTTTTTAAAAATAAAATTAATAAAATAAAAATATAACATTAAAAACATTTAAATGCACGAACAAAATTGAATATACATGAATACATTGCCAAACGTTCACGAACATAGACGAACGAACGCAACCTCTATTCATGTTCGTTTGTTTAACTTACCAAACGAATTTTCTTGTTCGTGTGTGTTCATTAATTAAACGAAAGAACACAACCGAACTTCCGCCAAATGGTTCACGAATTGTTCGCTGAACGTTCGGTTTGTTTACAACCCTATAAATGGGTATAAGTTTAGCTTCAAATTATTGGATTAAAACAACTTCAGATTATTTAATCTAAAACTTCATGTGCATGATGTTTTACAGGTGATGATGATGCTTTCTGCTGGCTATTTCCGAATTCGAAGCGCGTTGCCTGGGCCCGTTTGGATGTATCCTGTTTCCTACATTGCTTTCCACACGTATTCGATACAGGTAAGTTTATGACAACGTGGCTCATTAACTCATTTTATTAAAACCAAAATTTAACTTTTTAACAACATTAATAAAATTATGTGCTGCAAACGAACCGAACAATCAGCAAACAGTTCGTGAACCGTTCAGCACGAAGTTCATTTGTGTTCGTTCGTTAATATACGAACGAACACGAACAAGAAATTTCGTTCGTTTAGTTAAATGAATGAACATGAACAGAGGTCACGCTCGTTCATTTGTTCATGTTCGTTCATTTATGTTCATGAACGTTCGGTAACATGTTGGTTTGTTCTCAATAGTTCATTAGAGTTTCTATTTCTTATATTTTATTTAAATACTTCAAATTTCCAACAAATGAAATATCTAGTAAATATTATGAGTAAATTACTTTGAGTCCCTTTGTTTTAGTGGTTTTAACCACTTGAGTCCAAAATCAAAAAGTTTAACGCCCTGAGTCCCTAGCCATTTATTTTATAACGTTTTGAGTCCAATTTTGTTCATTTTATAACGATTTGAGTCAAAAAAAATTGGACTCAAAAGGTTAAATGTGGACTCAAAAGGACTCAAATGGTTAAAGAAAATACTTATAGGGACTCAGGTCGTTAAACTTTTTGCTTTTGAACTCAACTAGTTAAAACCACTAAAACACAGGGACTCAAAAAGTAATTTACCCAAATATTATTGTATATATATTTTGTTCATGAACGTTTGTTTGTGTTCGTTTGTTTCCATTTGTGTTCACGAACATTAATTTGTGTTCATGAACGTTCATTACCTAAAATTAACAAACGAACACAAACAAACACGAACACGTTCATTTCCATAACAAACAAACACAAACATAAAATCTTGTTCGGTATGTGTTCATGAACACATATATTTCCTTAACAAACGCTCTCTATTCATCAATATTAAATTTTGGAACATAACTGGCTTTGAATTTCGTGTTTCTAGGGTCTCTTGGAGAACGAGTATGACGGGACATCATTTGCAGTTGGTCAAGTGAGAACGATAACCGGGTATCAAGCGCTCCATAACGTTTATGACATTTCCCCCGATAATAATTCAAAATGGAGAAATCTACTGATCCTTTCACTTATGGCACTTGCGTATCGAGTTCTTGTGTTTCTGTTGCTACATTTTTGTGTGAAGAAGAACTCATCTCTATTTAGATTTGTGTGTTGTAAACTCAAGATGAATGAATGAAAGAATATATACGCGCTTTCTTGCCTGATTCGCGCTGTTGTTTAGACCATACGGGTTTTGTGTAATTTGATCACTCCATTTTTTTTTCTTTGTTGTTTAAAGTTTTGGTTTTGAGTCATTAAACATGATGCTAATATAAAATTTTAACTTGTTATTTTATATTGTTGTGAAAGACTTGTTTTTATTGGCATCATGTGGGATTGCTTGAAGAGATTCGGACCAGCACGCTTGACGGTTAGCCATGTTGCGTGGCTCAAGTGACCGCTTTCGGTGTCGGTCCAAGCAATGTTACAACTTAATACTCTTGGTCTTAGTTTGACCTGGTCAAATATGATCATAAACTGAGTCAACTGACATAACTGGTCTAAGTCATGTTACAACATTACAGTCCTGGTCTTAGTTTGACCTGGTCAAACATGATCATAAACCTAAATTAAGAACTATAACCTAACTTTTGGTTTCCTTTATCTTTAATATTTTTTTTATTATAATTTTAACATTAAATAGTTTCTTTATGTTAAGACGACTGTCCTACAAATTCAAATTTCAAAATAAATATTTTAAATAATGTAGACTTTCTGTGCACAAAATAAGTAAAGTCTTCTTTAGTTTAAGTTCATTAAATAACTTTTAATTAAATCCAATCTTTTCAACCATCTTTTAACGGTGTTCTATACACTGAGTAGGGGTAAACATGTATCGGTTCAGTTTGGATATGGACTAAAATTGAGCTATGACCGATTGTTCATAATGATTGATTTTGGTTGTAAACAATTTAGTTAATTCGGTTATTGTAAAAGATTGCTAGGTTAATTTTGTCGACCATCGCTTAATCACTGGCTTTGAACAGAGACTGATAATTTTAATTAATCAATTAAACTAAATTTTAGGTCAAATAAATTATTATGATTTCTTTTGACTTAGGGGGGTCGGGGCGCCCCGTGATAACAGAATCTTCACGTGTTGATCCACGTGATACACCGCAGCCGGTAAAGTTTTCCACGCGTTGAATTCAAAACGCGTTGTAGTGAGCATGCGTTGAATTGTTACCGTTGTGATCAATGTTACCGTGGAAGCTGGGTGTTTAACAACCAATTTGATCAAAACCCATGTGAAAAGCGGTCAAATTAAAGAGATTATGAAATTGCCGAAAGCTTCTTGAACTTGAAAAACTTGAGGTTTTGAGGGAAAAAGAGAGAGAGAGAGAAAGAGAAAGAGAAAGGTGAAATGGGGAGAAAGGGGGTGTTGGGAATGTATTTTTAAACATAATTTTAAGAAATAAAAAAATAAAAAAAGAAATGGACTCTCTACATTGGTTTAGTGATATTAATAATTGTTAATTTATTATTTAAAAAAAACCATCACTAGTGATGGGCACCTCTAGTAAAATTTATCACTAGTGATAGAATTAAGCTTAATGATACTCCAGTGGTCCGTCAGTGATCCAAATTTGTCGTTCAAAAAAAAAAATATAGGTTGGGCTGATCTGGTCATCTATATAGGCCTATACGATGCGTATAGGGTTAACACGTGACGACAGTGTCAGCCTTTGACTAGCCTGAGGAATCGTAACTAGCTCGCATAAAGCCTGAGGAATCGTAACGAGCCTTATACGAGTCGTATAGGCCTATACGACCCATATTAAAGGTATCGATTTACAAGAATGTTAGGTGTGACAATAATATGACCATTCCAAAATCAATAATATGACCATTCCAAAATCTCTAGACCGAGTTAGTTGACCCACTTTTCCAACGAACCAACAGGCGCAACAACCTGTGTACGCGCCAATCATCTTCAACTATCTTACCGCTTTCGCAATCTTTTCCCCCAAATTCATCGTCTTTGCAACTTGCACATGTGAATCCCTCAATGCAATTGCGTTATTCTGACTCAATCTCTCAATTCCCCAACAATTATCCCCCAAAATCAACAAATTTGCAATGATAACGCCTTCATCGCTCTTAAACGGCGAGAGAACTGTCGTTTTGCTGTTTGTTTCGACCATTTTGTACTCTGTTACCAATGTATTGGTTGTTTATGAAGCCCTAGGGTTCTCTTTGCTTGCTGTTTTCGCTTTATTCGTCGAGATCTCAGTCGAATCGTACGGTTCCACCAACCCATTCAAAACCAGGTAACCTAATTGATTGAATTGGATTGTAATTGTAATTGTGTTGAATTGGTTGTTAGGGTTTATAAATTGTGAAATCTGATGGTGCATTTTAGCTGAATTGTGTTTTAATCTTGCATGATCTTTTCAATTGGTGAATTCAAGATCCTCATATTTGTTAGTTTTTTGTTTTTTGTTTTTTTTAATTTTTTTCAAGATTGTTCAAGAATTTTCTGTTTTGGCTGCTAAAGGGTTTAGTCTGAAAAATTCAAAAAAAAAATAATAATTAAAAAAAAAAGTTAACTTGTTCAGAAAATGTTGCACAGAATGGGTTATTCAGATAATCAAGTTTTTTTTTTTTTTTTTTTTTTTTGTGGGTTTGTGATATTAGGCCAGGAGCTTCATCAGGGATATTTTTGGGGGCAGTTACCCTTCCGGGTCTTGCAGTTTCGAGGCTCATACAGTTATCAAGAGCTTTGTCGGTAAATGAAGTAAGAACTGAAGGTACATACATAGCTTTTAAATTAAATCCATTCTTGTTACGACTTTCGTGTTACATTCAATAATCGGAACACACGATTGAAAAAGTGCTTACCCTTTGTGCGTTTAACATGTTTCGTTTACGCAGATGTTGAATTTCTACGCTTGCAATATTGGGCCACTTCTACTAGTTGCCTCTGCGTGCTGGTTTTCCTCTGCTTCATTTTTCGTCATGATTCCAACAAGCCAAAATCAGCGTCTTTTAATAGTGGTTGGCTCACAAAGTTTTGTATTAGTTCCATAGCTCTGTTTGCAGCATTGTGTTGCTTATCTTTTGCTGCAAAGTCGTCTAGTGGTGGGTTTGTTGACTAAATTTAATCTCAAGATTCCATCTTTTGTAAATTTGGATGCAACACTAACATAAACTGTGGTTTTTGTTACGCGAAATAAACTTATACTGAAATTTACGGATTTACCCATCGTGCAGGACGTTATATGGCATTGACCTTGTTTTGGATTGTTTTTCACGGATTGGCTGCTGTAAAATTCATTCAGCATGTTCTCAACACGTTTCCAGCATGTGCTTCATTCGGTTAGTTCACGTTTCTTTTTTACGCAAGGCTATTTTTTTAATGAGTTATATGCCATTTTAGTCCCTGTGGTTTGGGCCATTTTGCTAGTTTAGTCCAAAGGTTTCATTTTTAACCTGTGGGTCCAAAAAGGTTTCACAGTTGTCATTTTAGTCCACTGGGTTAACTTCATCCATTTTTTCTGTTAACGAGAAGGCCAATTCGGTAATTTTGTATGTAATTCCCTTAACTAAAAGGGCAATTCAGCCATATAAAATGACCGAATTGGTCTTCTCGTTAACAGAAAAAATGGATGGAGTTAGCCCAGTGGACTAAAATGGCAACTGTGAAACCTTTTTGGACCCACAGGTTAAAAATGAAACCTTTGGACTAAACTGGCAAAATGGCCCAAACCACAGGGACTAAAATGGCATTTAACTCTTTTTTAATTATACGATTTTTTACTAACCTCGTTGTTTTGTGTATAGGGGAAGCACTTTTGGTTACAACGGGATTTGTTGTTTATTTCGGAGACATGTTTGCGTTCACGATAGCAAAGGTTCCATTTACTTCATCAGTTCTTTTATTAATTTTTCAATGCACTGTCAGTGTGAAAAAAGTTACACGTGTGGTTCTTAGATTCACGGAGTTCAGCTTTTATTTTTGTAATTCGAGAGTCGTTTGTAAAAAAAGAGTAAAGTACACGGATGGTCCCTGTGATTTGCACTTTGTAACGCATTTAGTCCCCAACCAACAAAAATGTAACGGTTTTAGTAGGTCCAATTTAGGGACTAAATGCGTTACAAATTGCAAACCACAGGGACCATCCATGTACTTTTGTAAAAAGCTAAGGACTAAAATGCGTTACAAAGTGCAAACCACAGGGACCATCCGTGTACTTTTGGAAAGCTAGGGACCAAATCCAAAATTTAAGTAAACCACAGGGACCATCCGTGTACTTTACTAAAAAAACTTATCTATAACACTCTATTGTCTGAACAGATTAGCAAGCACCTTGTGTCATACGGGTTACGTTCCATCACATACGGAGCGAAAGGAAGCGAGATAAGCACTATAATTCAGGTTCGCACATCTTCAGAACCGTTTTTTTTTCTTTTTTGAGTTTTTAATAACTAACCGGACGTATATTTTCTTACATGCAGGGAATGCTTCTTGGCCTGCTTCTTTCTCCAATGTTGTTCAAATTCATCCTTAAAAAATCAGAATTTTATATGATCTCAACAAATTCTGAAGCTAGAGGACATCACGAGCGTAAACGATCTATTATATTTTATGGATCTCTAGCATTTATTTTATTAGGAATTGTTCCGTTGTGGATGCAGTTTGTCCAAGATTTTCCCGTTCACCCCTTTTTATGGTACTGCTCGGCTCCGTAACTTAATTTCACTTCAAACTACTATTATTTAACATTATGCGGTTATATTAACGTAATATAACGAGAACTATTTTATCTTGTCAGGGTGTTAAATTTTGTTTTTTCTGAACCACACAAAAGGCTATCCTTATGTGCGTATTGGGTGGCGGTTATATTTGTATCGGTGCTGCGGTTTTACAATATTTCCAAGAACAGTAAGATTGAGCGAATTCTTCTCAGAAAATATTACCATCTGGTGGCAGTGTTAATGTTTGTACCGGCACTTATCTTCCAGGTGATATGATATTCCAAGCAAAGATCGATTCATCTCCTTTTTCTGGTGGCAAAATGGGCGGGTCGGGTAACGGGTCAAAAGGTTGTTTTGTGATTTGGGCCGAGAATGTTTTAAACAGGTGGTGTGTTAATTATGATTACGAAAGTTATATTGTTTTAAGAATATTTCTAATTTTTAAACAATTATTTAGGAGGTTTTATAGTTATAAGCAATTAGTGTGTTAAATATGTTTACAAAAATTATATATAGTTTCAAGAATAAATTTTAATTTTCAAACAATGAATAAGGAGGCTTTATAGTTATAAAACAGTTAAGTGTGTAGAATATGATTACAAAAATTATATATCGTTTCAATAAATAAATTTTTAATTTTCGAACAATGATTTAGGAGGTTTTATAGGTTATAAACAGTTAAGTGTGTTAAATATGATTACAAAAATTATATCATTTTAAGAATAATTGTAGTTTTTAAACAATGATTTATGAGGTTTTATGGATTAAAAATACACTTTTTAGTTTATTTTGAGTAAATTGCCATTTTAGTCCCTGAGGTTTGGTCTAAATTGCCATTTTAGTCTAAATAGTTTTTTTTTCTGCTCTAGGTCCCTGACTTTTCCATTTTCTTGCCATTTTGATCACATTGCTTACCTCAGTCTAAAAATCTGGTTATAACCAGGGGTATATTTGGCATAATTGTTGGGTAGTGATAACCTTGGGTAGTTTACAACATAATTTATAAACCTCATAATAATTTAATGCCAAAAATACCCCTGATTATAACCTGGTTTTTAGACTAAGTTAGGCAATGTGATCAAAATGGCAAGAAAAAGGAAAAGTCAGGGACCCAGAGGAGAGAAAAAAAAAACTATTTGGACTAAAATGGCAATTTGGACAAAAACTCAGGGACTAAAATGGCAATTTACTCGTTTATTTTCTAAATTTTCTGTTTGACCAGTTACACGTATAAGATAGCGTGATTCAAACCACTCGAAAGTAAATGGGTCAAAAGTGCCACCTCTACCCTCTCTCTCTTTTTGTTGACCGTACCTCGTTCAGTTTTGACTTTTTAGCTAATGCAATCAAACTCCTCTTTTATATGTTTCTGTTTTCAGCCAGCGTTTCTGAACTTGGCTTTCGGTGCAGCTTTGGGGGTCTTCTTAGTGCTTGAAATCATTCGGGTATATTCCTCTCGCAACCCGCCTTCAAATCTTCTTTTTTAATTCATTTAAGCATAATATCATGTATTAAATTTGTTTTTTTTTTTCCAAGATAACAAACTTGTTTTAGGCAGGTATGGAGAATTTGGCCTCTGGGATCAATTGTGCATCAGTTTATGAACGCCTTCACCGATCATCGCGACTCTGATCTTCTTATAGTCAGGTGTTCGTTTATACTATTTGCATTATGTCACAAAACATATATTTTAATATCAAGAATTCTAGTAACATGATGTTTATCTTCCTTTATGCAGCCATTTTTCACTTCTTTTAGGATGCGCATTGCCTATCTGGATGTCTTCTGGATTCAACGATCGGCCTTTAGCTCCTTTTGCTGGAATTCTCAGCCTTGGTATCGGAGATACCATGGTACGAATACCATTTTTATACTTATTTTGTTTTTATGTAATTTGTTATATTTTTATAATTATATGTCATTTTTATAAGGATAGGCATCTATGGTTGGATACAAGTATGGTGTTCTTCGGTGGAGTAAAACTGGCAGTGAGTGTAACTTATTCAAGCTTGTAAATTTATTATTTTGATCTCCGACTAAATTAATATTATTATTATTATTTTTTTTTTTTGCAGAAAAAACCGTTGAAGGCACCGCTGCTGGAATAACATCCGTCTTAGCTGCTTGCTCTGCTCTACTTCCACTTTTAGCTGCCACGGGGCACATGTTCACTCAGGTCTATTATCTCCATATCTATATACATCCTATCATGGGCCGAGGTGGAAAAATGGGCGGGTCGGGTATGTTGGGTCATGATGGGTTTGGGCCTAAAAGATAAAGTCGGGCTGGGTTGACTACTAGTTAGTTAAATATGAATAATAAGTTATGGAGTAAAATGCCATTGAGGTTTGGCCAGTTTTGCGACTTTTGTCCAAATGTTGGTTTTTCCGCATCTGGATCCAAAAGGTTTGAAATCTTGCCATTTTCATCCGGCTCATTAACTCCATCCATATTTCTTAGTTAAGTCAGGGGTATTTTTCGTCTTTTATATCTCGTAAGGGTATTTTGAATACTTGATATAAAAGACGAAAATGAATTAACGGAGAAAAATGGATGGAGTTAAACGGGCCGGATGAAAATGACAAGATTTCAAACCTTTTGATCCGGATGCGGAAAAATAAACCTTTGGACGAAAGTCACAAAACTAGCCACAAACCTAAGGGACGAAAATGTCATTTTACTCTAAGTTATGTAATTAGTTTATTACAATAATGACTTGATATTTTGGATAAAACGATTTAGGAGGTTGTATGTATTAATATACACTTGACAAGTTTCAACCTGTTTGAACATGTGGCCCATCTATTTGACCCGTTCCCTTTTTAGCTAATATCTTTTAGAATAAATTTCTGTTTTCGTCCCTGAGGTTTGTCCATTTTAACTAGTTTAGTCCAAAAATCTAGTTTATAATAAAACCATCCCTAAGGTTTGTATTTCTTAACGCTTTTCATCCCTAAGAATTAAATGAAAAAGCAACCCTTAGGGATGAAAAGCGTTAACAATTGCAAACTTCAGGGCTGGATTTGTTATAAATTAGATTTTTGGACTAAACTAGTTAAAATTGACAAACCTCAGGGACGAAAACAGAAATTTACTCTATCTTTTATTTGACACGTTTGAAATAAAACATAACTAAAATTCTCTTGTATTATGGCTTTTACTGGTGCAGCACTGGTTGTCTCTGTTGTTGGCGGTGACGGTGAGTGGTTTGCTGGAGGCGTACACCGCACAGCTTGATAACGCCTTCATACCCCTTGTCTTCTACAGCCTTCTATGCCTGTAAATACTAAAAAAAGTAAAAATATAGCGAAAGTAGATATATCCCAATTTGTAATGATAGATCATGGATGAGTTTCAACCTGTTCGACCCATTTGGTTGTTTCACATTTTAGATAAAAGTTAGTGTAACTAGTTTGGAATATAATACAACCAATATTGACCCGAGGTGACAAGATAGGCAAGTCGAACAAGTTGTGTAGCGGGTTAAAAGATCTTTAACATACCTCGGTTTGAACACGTTTCGTTGAGTTAGGTCGACTTGTAAACACTTTTTGTGTATTTTTTGAACATTTCTAAATATAATTAATGAATTGATATAAAACAGTATTGTTACAACAATAATTTTAAATATTTTTTTTAAACAAAGCACCTTACGACAGTTGCATTCACAAAAAATAGGCTCTTGACTTTCAAATTGTTGACTCATTTAATGTCTTCTTTTCCGGCTAAAACTTTTTTTTTAATTTGTTTATGTGAAGTGAATGAAAAAAAATCAAAATCATACTTCAATGGAGGAGAAATCATAGAAAACTTATATACACATAATATTAGAGATGTAAAAAAACCGGTTTCGGTTCAAGAAGCTTCTATATACGACATAATATTAGAGGTGGATTGAAACCTGTTTTGAAACTGAAACGTGGAACCGATAGGAACCGGTTTGGAACCAACTTTTGGAACCCGAACCAGTAAAAAATCTGGAACCGATAGGCAGGGCTGTTCCAACATTTTTGGAGGCCCAAGGCGAAATGAAATTCTGGGGCCCTTTTTTCTTCTTTGATTATTATAAACGATAGGAACCGGGTTGGTGAACAGAAATAAAAATAAGTTTGTAAAAACCTTGTTCTAGTTATAAACCGTTTTTGGAGGGAAAATATTCGAACCTATCAAGCAAATTAGGGTCAGGTTCAAACCGGCCTTGGACAAAAAAAAAACCCGGTTTTTTTAATGTTTTTCAAATTGGGTCGCCCTCAAACCGATTCCCGGGAACAAGACTACGAGCGAGTTGAGTTATAAAGTGTTATAAACCGGTTTGGGGGACCAAACATTTTCTCGTACACCTCTATAGCTAAATAAATTTGATTTAATGGGCCGGGCCCTTCTTCTCGTAAGGCCTTTTCTATGATTCTATCTAGGAAAAGGTTCATCAAAATTTGGGGATCAATCATTTGGCAATCATAAAGCATTTGTTGTTGCCGTTCAAAAAAATAAAAATAAAAAAATAAAGCATTTGTTGTTGGACCAGATAGAATCCAGATCATTGACTTGACTAAAAAATATCTAACCAAGATCTTTATATGGATCAAGTATTCATATACATGATGATAGAGAATCCTGTACATTAATTCAGAAGTGTGAGAAATATATTATAACACTATATAACACCGTATAACACTATGTAATACCATATAACACTATGTAACACTATATAATATTATATAACAAATATAACACTATATTTTGTCTGATAGCATGTCTATGATAGATATATAGTGTTGACATAGTGTTATATGGTGTTACATATTGTTATACGGTGTTTATATGGTGTTATATAGTGTTATATATAGTGTTATAATACACTTCTCACACTTCTGAATTAATTATATATATATAGTGTTATAATACACTTCTCACACTTCTGAATTAATGTACACTATCTCTATCCTCCATGATAATATTTTTACTTAAAATACAAAATACTATTTAAATTAATAATGTGACTTTGTTGTTTTATGAAAACTGACGGATTTTTACTGTGCTCCCCTGTTGGTTCTGTAGGATCGGTTTTCGACTCCATAACGATTGCGTATCGACATGTGTGCTTGCTAAATCAGACATTGTTGCTACTCAATTCTATATTAACCGTTTACCAAAAATCAAACAGTTTAGCATTGAACGCTCACAAGTAATAAATATAAATCTGACTATAGGGTCGCTTAGATTTCGGTTGCATATATAAACCAAAAAACTACAGTGTCCCTTGGCCCCACCCCTGCTGCATGTTTTATTATTTGGATATTTTCATACTTAACATGTCATAGAGTAGTTATCTTTTGGCCAGCTAAAATAAGTATCAACAATACACAGTCAGCTCAAACAAGTTGTATTGCATGCAACTTGCATTGCATTTCTAATTATGTCGGTCGGTATTTTATTTGGGGAACTTTCATGCATTATTAGGGGTTCTGAATTTCTGACACGACCTGAAAACACGAACCAAACCTAACACGGAATTCGCGGGTTTAGGTTTAGTCTAAATGGGTTCGGGTCAGTTTCAGGTTGAACCTACAAACCCGTTTAGCTAAACGGGTCGGGTTCGGGTCAACCTGGTCAGGTTGACGGGTTAACTCGTTTAACCCATTTACAATAAAGTAAGCATAGAGGTGACTATACCTTAACCGGGGCCCTTTATGCTAAAGATTTCAATCCTCATGCACATGCAAATGCTCACAAATGTATCTCTCTCTCTCTCTCTCTCTCTCTCTCTCTCTCTCTCTCATTTCTCCCTGATCCCTCTCTGGTGGTGTATATAAGGAAGGATACATGACATTGCAAATCAAGTGTAAGGTATATATGTTAAAAATCAGTTTAAAAAAATGGCAAAAGTGAGGAATAGTAAGAAAAACAATGGCATATTGAAGTTTAAGTTAGTCATGGAGAGACTACAAAAGGGTTTTTTCTTGGTCAAGAAGCGATCGCATTCGATTCATGGTCAAGAAACAGTACCATCCGACGTGAAAGAAGGTCACTTTGCAGTGATAGCATCCGACGATTATATTGAAAGGAGATTTGTCGTTCCTATCGCGTGCCTCCACCATCCTTCGTTTCAAAGACTCCTAGAGAGAGCCGCCGAAGAGTATGGGTTCGACCACGAAGGTGCACTTATGGTACCTTGTAGACCGAGTGAGCTAGAGTGGATGCTAGAGGAACAAATAGGGTCTCATGATGGTACAGATTGGACTTCATATAAGACCATGGTGGAAAGTTGTTGAAATTGTGTCTAATTAAGTTGTGTATTTGGCACAATGTCACGTCTATACATAAACCCTTGACACATTGAATTTAAAGGGTTTTTGGGGCACCGATAAATTTTATAAACACATATATATCATATATGTGCGTGTAATACATATTACTTTAATATCGTTGGAGAATGGTGATCCCATGGTGACTTATTGTGCCTTGTTACGTGACATTTTTTTAATTTGTTACTATGAAGGTTATTGTTTGGGTCTTACCAGAAATTTTGAGGTTATTTTTTTAACAACTAATGGTACATATATAACTCCTACTAATTACTAAATTACACCAAACTATCCATCTTGCTTGGAATTGAACTCAAGATCTCGCACTAAGAAAAACAAAAGTCTTTATCAAATAAGTTAGTCTCACATTGAGGTCATTGTTAAATAATGAGTCTACATATTCACACACCCAAATGCCTATTCACACACCCTTATATACGCCTTGTATAGGTCTATACGTCGCGTATAACCTTTTTCAATTTCCAAGAGAATCTCTGATTATGTCATATTTTGTCTTATATACCCGATATACGCCTCGTATAGGTCTATTGGGTTGCTATTATGTACAATTTTAATGTGTGTGGTAATTAAAGCTAAAAGGTCTTCATGTTTAGTATTTCATGGAATAGAATGTTTTGTAATAATTTTGTTTACTTCATTGGTTTGGAAAAATTAAAATGGGATGGGAGGAAGAAAGGATGAAACGGGATGCTTTTTTTTTTTTTTTTTTGAATGGCAAAGGTTACATTATACATACTTTTAAACTACACCAATAAATACTAAACTACACCCCATGTCAGGATTTGAACCCTGGTCTTTTCTCCAAGAGGCAAGAGCCTCTACCACCCAGCTATAGCTGGAATGGCGGATGCTTTTTTATTTAGTTTATATTAACGAGCTTGAAAGTCAAGATGAAATGATGGGATTATTTACATGTATGTAAGGATTAGTTTCGGTGATTTTTTAATGGCTTTGCACGGTTCATTATTAAATATATGCGGGTGATGCCAAAGAGACACCATTTACACACCAAAAATATTATGTGGGTAGTATAACAAGTGAAATGGTCACACAAGTCATAAGGCATGTTGTAATGACACATCGGACGGACTTTATGATATGAACTGATTCAAAAATGATTGATGTGATGATGCTTGTCACGATTTGTTAAACTGATTCAAATTATGATTGATGTGACGATGCATGTTACTTACAAAGTCATACGGTCTTGTACCTTTAGCAACACCTAACGCATACCTTTTTTTATATACTTCGCTATTTTAAGTAAGTTATATCATAAAATCAAGAAATTTATAATCTTTCATCCAATTAGTTGTAAATATAAATTTAAAGCAGTTACAAGTGTCTATAACTTCTACGACTATTTTTTCATTAAATGGAATAAAATGTTAGAAACCTGGAATGGGTTGTGGTTCGTAATAGGCATGATAATTGAATCTAACATCAGTCAGGACACACGCCGCAACGTGCGGGCTTTCCCACTATGTTAGCAAAAAAAAAAAAAAAATTTACACCTGTGTGTAAAGCTATAAAATATCTTTTTACTAACACAAATGTATTTTTTTTCACATACATATCTTTTTAAAAAGAAGTTCTTACGGAATATCACTTTACATATATGTAGTATATGTATATGATATAATGCTTTACCATATAAGTGTAGTATATACTATGTAAAATTACCTTCTTATCATTTTACTAGGCTATCACCCGCGAATTTCGCGGTGAAAAAAATTAATTTATATTAATCAATTTATATTCTTTAATAAAATAAAAAGACATGTTTCAAACAATACACAGTCAGCTAAAACAAGTTGTATTGCATGCAACTTGCATTGCAGTTCTAATTATGTCGGTATTTTATTAAGGGAGCTTTCATGCATTAATAATTATAACTTCTATAAGTTTTAAATATATGTTACAATCCTTTTAGCATAGCGATATGTCCAAAGTTACTATTAATATTCACTATTCATCACTAGAAAACTGCTATATTATTCCTATGCGATATGTCCAAAGTTACTATTAGTATTCACTATTCACTACTAGAAAACTGCTATATTATTCCTATGAAAATTTCTTACAAACAAAATCTTGACACTTTTCCTATGGCATTTTGTCGGAATATGTGGGAAACGACAATTCCTCACGCATTTCTGACGGAAACTGGCGTAGGAAAACTTATAGTGTTCTAGTAGTGATTCTTTTCTAAGTTTGGCCAAAAAAATTAAACTCAAAATAAAACCCTAAATTACTTATATCCTCGATCCCTCCTATGATATATTATATAGAACTGATCAACAACATTCATAATTAAGTTGACTTGATCTACTTAAGATTGAATATGTATACACATAAATAAATAAGTATAATTCTACATGTACGTATTGTTATTGTGATATGTATCCATATATAAGAAATTACGCGTCTTCAATAAAGTAAGCATAGAGGTTGACAATACCTTAACCGGGGCCCTTCATGCTAAAGATTTCAATCCTCATGCACATGCAAATGCTCACAAGAGTATCTCTCTCTCTCTCTCTCATTTCTCCCTCCCTCTCTGGTGGTGTATATAAGGATACATGACTATGAACGGCATTGCAAATCAAGTGTAAGGTATATGTTATAAAGTTTGAAAAAAAATGGCAAAAGTGAGGAATAGTAAGAAAAACAATGGCATATTGAAGTTTAAGTTAGTCGTGGAGAGACTACAAAAGGGTTTCTTCTTGGTCAGGAAGCGATCACATTCGATTCATGGTCAAGAAACAGTACCATCCGACGTGAAAGAAGGTCACTTTGCAGTGATAGCATCCGACGATTATGTTGAAAGGAGATTTGTCGTTCCTATCGCGTGCCTCCACCATCCTTCGTTTCAAAGACTCCTAGAGAGAGCCGCCGAAGAGTATGGGTTCGACCACGAAGGTGCACTTATGGTACCTTGTAGGCCGAGTGAGCTAGAGTGGATGCTAGAGGAACAAATAGGGTCTCATGATTGGACTTCATATAAGACCACGGTGGAAAGTTGTTGAAATTGTGCATAATTAAGTTGTGTATTTGGCACAATGTGATTTTTTATATACATGTAACGTGTTTATACTTTATTGTTAGCAAAAAAAAGTTATTCTTTTTTGTACACATGATTTAAGGTCAGCTAAATACAACTGAAAGATATGATTATTATCTTCTATAAATTCATGTTGAGTTCATTTAGTACCTAGCTACCAAGTCTTTACTAATTATCTAATGTCTTAATTTCAATAAGTATAAAAACAATTTTAAGTTTGCAAGATTTGGAACTATGATTTATATGTTATTTGATTTAGCACATTGGTTGTCTTGTATCATATAGATAAAAGTATAATGATTATTCCCATCTGCTATTATAATAACTAGTGAGCTTCTACCGCACTTCGCAGCAGGTACCGCTATCGTATTAGACCGTACCGAAACCAATTGAACAACATCTATATCGGTATTTGTATTTACTTTTATTGCTTTTGCTTGCGATAAACTGACATTGTATAGCTATCAAACCATACCGGACCAAACCGAACAACATCGGTACTTGTATTCATTCAATTTTACAGCTTTCTGTTTAATAACGGATATCATGCCGCTATGGTAGTAAACTAAATGAACAACATTGGTTTGGGTAACACTAATTATTTTATCATTTTTCTTTCAATAAACTGACACCATATCGCTACCGTACTGAACAACATGCATACCAATACTTGTATTTATTTTTATGGTTTTCGAATTTAAATAAAAAAAATTTATACAACTATGTTTGCAACAATAAATGAATATCGGTACAAGTATCGTGGTAACCTGAACCGATCGATCCATCGGTGTCGATTCCGATGTTCGTCTTTATCGTTTTCGGCTTATATAAATCACGTGTTGGATTCTATACCAAGTGCAGATTTCTTTAAAAGTAAATTATTACTAAAAATCAAATTGAATCATAAATATTAGAAGTAAACAAAAAACAAATACTCAAAAAATAATGAACTACTATTTATCACTAAAAAGAAATTATACAATAAATATTATTACTAAAAAAATAATTAAAATAACAAATTACTATTTATCAAGAGTTTGATTTGATGTATAATGTATAACTAGTAAAACACCGTCGCGCGTTGCGGCGGGAATTTGGTCGATATCAATTCAGTTTACTACGACACTGATGTTCATTATAATAACAGAAAAAAAAAATAAAGTTATGATTTCCCAAAAAAAGATATCAACTGGTGTTTACATTGATCGAAAACTATAAAAGTGAATATCGTGTTTGATCAGAATCTACGTGGTACGAATGTTGTTTGGATGGTATCAATTTGATTCGTCACCGGTACCGACACTCGCTACAACTTACAACATAAAAAAGATACTCTATAGCTCTACCGAAGTTATGAAAAAAATGATATTTGTCTCGTCCGATTTTGAAATTAGTTTTATCAAAACATAGATAAAAAGAATCATGTTGCAATGCAAGACGACTGAGACGACTTAACTACACTCTTTTCGACGTGACTGAGACGGCTGACAAAGCGCAGACTATTTTCAAAACAACTGAAAAGTAATATTTTTATTAGAAAGTTTTTTATTAACAATGTTTTCTTTTTAATTTTCTCTAGTTATAACTTATTTGAACATCCATTGATTTTGAACTTTTTAAAAATACAAATAACTTAGGAGTTTTAATAAAATACAAATGGTAATTTTCATATGATTTTGCAGTCAAACTTTTCCATTTTACCATTTAGCTTTCAAATTCTCAAAGCTTCCATTTTAACGTTTAGTTAAAAAGAAAAAATAAAACTTTTTTTGTGCCAAAACTTAAAACAATGAAACTACGAAACTACAGTATTATATACCATTACAATTTGAAGTGGCAAACATAGTGTATTTTTAAGTTTATTGTATTTCTCCTCTCTACTTTTGAGTCTTCTATATTTGCCCCAAAAGTTTGTTGACTTTAAAAATCTTGACACTTTGATGAGTGACACTCATCAGAGGTCATTGTTCTCCACGTGTTCAGAGATTACACTTAATCAAACACACCATCTTGACACTCATCTGAAGTTATGATATTCCACGTGTTAAGGAGTTTCATTTGTGGTTAACACGTTTTCACCCCTAATTGCTAGGGTTTAGACTTAGGTTTTCCACTTTATATTCAGTATCAAATTTGCTCTTCATTGCTTTCAACGGTTGGAATGGAATAGGGCATCTTCTTCAGGTGATTTGCATTCGTATTTTCTGAAATTGCATTTTTTAATTATCATCTCATGAGTTTACAACTTTGTTGGATTTGTTATATAACTTAAGCAACTTCTGGGTTTTCAAGAAAGATAAAGATTCTGTTTTTGGTAGAAAAGATCGCAACAATATTGTGATTTGTGATATAATAATGCTTCTATATTCTTTTCTGCTGTCAAATTCTACTTGCGTAGTGAAATTATCAGATCCGTATTGTACATAACCTATGCCTATTGTGATGTAGTGCTTGTATATTGTTTTCTGGTGTAAAATTCTACTTAGGTATTGTGATGTAATGCTTGTATATTGTTTTCTAGTGTAAAATTTTGCTTATGTTGTGAAATTAACGCAATTTTGGTTTAAAAAAAGAGTAACAACTTAAATTGTGAAATATGCTTTTTGCCACCATGAATCTATGAATAACTTCTAGGTTTTCAAGCATTTGAGGGTTTTGATTTTTTATCTGTTTGGAGTGAAAAAGAAACAATTTTGCGTGTGGGATTCTTATGGGGGAGGGAATTGACCTCGTGGGGCTTATTGTAGTATAATATATATATATATATATATATATATATATATATATATATATATATATATATATATATATATATATATATATGGTCTTATGTTCTTCTATTGTAGTATAATATATATGGTTCTTTTGTTCGCATCAGAAGTGTTTCGTTCAGCATTTTACAAAAGCCCTTATGTTCACTTGTGGTTCTTAACATTTAATGGCCTTTCAGGCATTTAGCTTTCACTAAGACATGTTTTTGTTTTGTATTTCCTTTATTGTTGAATTAATTGCATTCATATCTTGTCCACTTTTTGCATTCACATATTTGTGTATGGTGTTTTAAAGCTACAGAGTTTGTATATAGAATAAAAACAGGCTTTTCAAATTTTAAGTCAATTAAGTACTTTCAGTCAACGTGGTCAGCCAAAGTTGCTTTTATTAGAATAAGTGTCACCGCTTCTCTCACAACCACCACCACCCGTCGTCAATGGCCGCCATATAAGCAATATAGCATTGAACCATTTTGATTTTTCCCCTAAAACTACTCATTTCAACTCTCAGATGAGCCATTTTGGTGGCTGAACTGAGTTTACTCTTAATGTATGTGTGTATGAATGGTTCGACTGAATTTAATGGTTTCTGTCGTTTGATTGTTCGACTGAATTTAATGGTTTCTGTCATTTGATTGTTCGAATGAATGGTTCTTCAATGTGTTACTAATTACTATGATTGTTCTCTCCTAGAATTATGATTTTTTACTGTTGAGATAAACCATTGATTCATTTGCTATATTGATGTAAGTAGATATTGTGTAAATTTATAGGGGTTCAGACATTATTTCGTGTGTCTAACTTTATAGGGTTCATATTAAATTAATGAATACAACCATGTTGAATTTCCACTTTACATTTCTTACTCTTTCACGGCGACACCACCATTGGGCGATTGCTAAATGCCCATATACGAGTTGGCCACATGGAATTTCCTTTAAAATATGCCAAGTTGGATTAAAATAATCCCTCATTTTCTTAGTTGGCCAAAAATAATTCAAACTTAGAATATTCTTACCATTTGTTCACTGAACATCCGTTAAAAACTTAACCCAATTAGTTTTTTTTCCTGACGTGGACATATCAGGTGGAAAAATTATATTTTGTGTCCAGATCAGCATAAAAACAAAGAAATATCCACGTCATCATCGATGTCAGCGTAAAACTATCCACATTAGCAAAAAAACTACTGAGTTATGTTTTTTTTTACGGGTGTCCATTAAAAAAATAAGCTAGAAACTTGGGACTGGTCGTAAGAATTCTCAGTTGGGAGTATTAGTAACCAATTACGAAAAATGGGATTATTAAATCCAATTTGCTATAAAATAATGGCTCGGGTACCGGTTCGGGACCGGTACCCGTTTTTGGGGATTTTCGGTACCGGTACCGATCTCATCCCGAATGTAGACCATTAAGCTACCTTTTTTCCCATTGTTCTGATATATCTTTATATGTTTAGCAACTATTATAATCAGTGAACGGTAATCATATGCAGGAATCCTTGTCTTGTAAAGTCGTTGGTAATAAAGAAGTGAAGTTGGAAAGTCATCAAGAGGGTTCACTGTGTTGCCAAGGTACTTATCTTTTTTTCACCTTACTCATATAAATATGCATTATGGTAGTGTGGTTCATTTTGGATTAAAAAGAAGGCACCGAGTTTTTATATATAAGTCCAGGTTGTGAGGTTGTTTGGTAAATTATTTTTACTTAAATACGCAGTCTAAGAGAGATCAGCATAGCAGTGTTCAGTTGGGTCAATTTCTACCTACTATGCACTTAAGGACCAGAAAGTTTATATCCAGATTTTTTTGTCATGTTTTCCTATCTTTTCCAGTCTTAGTTTAAAAGTTCATGACAATATTAAATTGGTAATACTACTAAGTTACTCTTTTTTTGAATTATAATAAATATGTCCAGGTCTGATACTATACATATGTGCTTTTTCCCTATCTAGGGGTACCTATTTTTCTTTAGGCTTTTTAGGATTCCTTCGTTATAGGTTTACTTCGTTCGTATTACTGTTGTGATCCTTAAATCAACACATATTGGATGGAAAACCAACTAAAGGCTCGCCAAAACAAGAGACAACGTGCTTCGGTAAGTAGAGAGCAGTCTATTTCAATTCCTTTGCCTCAAAGTGATAATTCTGATAGCTCACAGATATTGTCAGCTAGACGTAGAGCAATTTTAGCTAAGAATGCTCGAACTGAAGTATCTCATGTTCAAACGTCTTCTTCATCAACTTCTCGCCAACCACCTTTGTCTGAAGGGTCGTCTATTTCGCCCATGTATTTAGATATTGGCAACTGTAGTGAGGTATGTGAGTATTGTAATGCGCGTTTTTGGTTTGATGAACGCCTTAAAGCTTCTCCTCTTAGTCGACGTCCGCGGTACAACCAATGTTGTAAGGGTGGTCGAGTTAGATTACAACATCCACGCGAACCTCCTGACAACATAAAGCACCTTTTCAAAAGACATGATTTCTTAGATAATATTCGTGCTTATAATTCCATGTTTGCGATGACTTCTTTTGGCGCGACTACTGATGACTCTATAAATTTAACCTCTGGGCCTTATGTTTTCAAAGTCAGCGGTCAGATATGTCACCGTATTGGATCTCTTTGCCCCCCTTCTGGCGAACGCCCTCGATTTTTGCAAATGTACATATACGATACCGAGAATGAACTTTCTAATAGACTTCATGTGTTTGGTGAACATGGAGCATCGTCTTTAGATGCGGATATTGTTGCACTGCTACTACAAACGTTAGATTCCATTAACAAGGTGGTGAGACTTTTCCGTACTGCTCGAGACCTTTCTCTATCAGCAGATGTTCCTGATTTTGCTATTCGTTTATACAGCAACGTAAACGAAAAGTCGTACGATACCCCATCAATTGGCTCGATTGGTGCTATTGTATATGAAGATGAAGTAAGAGCATCTAATTTTGATATAATTATTCGTCCGAAAGATGACGTCCCTCAACGTGTTAGTATGTTGCACTCTCTATATATGGCGTTGCAGTATCCATTGCTGTTTGTTTTCGGAGAACAAGGGTGGACTCCGGAGCTTCGGTTAGTGGATGATGCTTCATCACGTCCAAAGCAACTTACTATGAACATGTTCTATAGCTATCATCTTCATGATCGCTTTAGTTTATACACTCATTTGCTTAGGGGTGGACGTTTGTTTCAGCAATATTTAGTAGATGCGTATATTTGTATCGAACAAAATAGATTAGAATACATACAATCGCATCAAGATCTTTTTAGAACTGAATACTTGCAAGGCATTCATGACGCGTTGATACGAGGTGATACAAATTGTCATGACATTGGTAAGCGGACCGTTTTGCCTTCATCTTTCACTGGTGGCCCGCGGTACATGTACAAACATTATCAAGATGCATTAGCAATTTGTCGTGTACATGGAAATCCCCAATATTTCATAACGTTTACCTGCAACGTAAAATGGCCGGAGCTTAAACGATATTTAGCCGAAACGCCACACGTAAAAGTGCAAGACCGCCCGGACATTATCGCTAGAATTTTCCGGGTGAAAGTTGACGCTTTCATGGGCTATTTACGCTCCGGTGCTCCTTTTGGTGAGGTTGTGGCAGGTGATTCCGTGTCCTATTTCCCTTGCGCTTTCTTTGATTCTCATCACTAATTTTGATCATTCCATTTACCCTTTGTCATTTGTTTAATTCTTATTTCTAGATTTATATACTATAGAATTCCAAAAAAGAGGGCTACCTCATTGTCATACTCTTTTGTGGGTTAAGCCATGTAACAAAATACAAAGTCCAGATGACATTGATAGTTACATCTCCGCTGAGATTCCGAACCCGACGGTAGAGCCGGTTCTTCATAAAATTGTCACCGAACTCATGTTACATGGACCCTGCGGATTACCTAAACCAAGTGCTCCTTGCATGATCGACGGCACCTGCTCAAAGAATTTTCCAAAAAATTATGAATCCGCCACAAGATTCGACAAAGAAGGTTATGCTCATTACAAAAGAAAGGCGGATGGTTTCTTCGTCATCAAGAATGGCGTCACTTTGGATAACACATTTGTTGTTCCTTACAACAAAGACTTGCTGCTTCGATTTGATGCGCATATTAATGTCGAATATTGTGGTTGGAATATGGTTATCAAGTATCTATTTAAGTACATATCTAAAGGCGCCGACCGCATTCGTTTTACAGTTACAAAAACATCAAATGTTCCTCATGCTCCCAACCATACATCTTCGTCTTCATTTGATGAAATTAAAAATTTCGTTGACGGTCGTTTCATATGTCCACATGAGGCCGCATGGAGGATATTTGATTTCCCTATTCACAGTAGAAATCCTGCCGTTCAAGTACTGGCTGTGCATTTAGAGAATATGCAAAACATTAGTTTCCGCGATTCGCAACAATTACAAAACGTTGTGGACAATCCTATAGCAAAAAAAACGACCTTAACAGAATGGCTACACAACAACATATTAGACGATAAAGGCCGACATCTTCGTTACGTTGACTATGTTTCAGAATACAGGTGGGACACTTCAGGAAGATGTTGGATACGTAGGGCCACAAATAGAACGCCAGCTATAGGAAGACTCATATACGTCCATCCGTCTTGTGGCGAGACTTTCTACTTACGTATGCTACTAGGCCATCAAACTGGATGCCGAAATTTCTCGGACATACGCACTGTTGGTACGGAGATTTTCCCAACATACAGGAACGCATGTGAGAAACTCGGCCTACTTGATAATGATGATGAATGGACATATGCATTCACGGAAGCATCCGTTTGGGCTACTTCAAAGGAACTACGGTCTCTCTTTACACACATGTTATTATTTTGCGAGATATCAAATCCATTATCACTATGGAGAGACCATTGGCGTGCTATGAGTGATGACGTTGTCTTAAATATCGAACGGGCTACTGGTTTTAAACCTACTAACATAAGCGATGAAGATTTACAACAACACGTCTTATTTGAGATTGAACTACTTCTCAATTCTAGCGCAAGTTCTTCATCGCTTTGTAACTTTGGCTTACCCATGCCACGTTCTGAATTTGCTTCCATTCTAAAGAATCGTCTTTTAATGGAAGAAAAGAACTATGACATACAGAAAATGTCCTCTGATCATGAACTTCTAAAAAATGCTCTTCATCCCCAACAATTTGCCATCTATGATTTAGTAGTCAAATCAATCACACAAGAAAGACAAATACTGCTTTTCGTTTATGGCCACGGAGGTACCGGTAAGACATATTTATGGACAACTATTATTTGTGCATTACGAGCTTCTAGCAAAATAGTTTTAGCTGTTGCGGCTTCGGGGATTGCCTCTTTATTGCTACCATCCGGAAGAACTGCTCACTCAAGGTTCAAGATACCTTTAGAATTAACTGATGATTCCCTTTGTGACGTAAAAAAAAATACCCAGCTAGCGCAACTTCTTAAAGAAACTTCTCTTATAATTTGGGACGAGGCACCCATGAGTGACAGGCGATGTTTTGAGTCACTTGATAAAACACTCAGGGATATACTAGATAATTCATGTGATCCTTTCGGTGGAAAATCAGTATTGTTAGGCGGCGATTTTAGACAGACACTTCCTGTTAAACCAAAGGCTACAAAGTCTGCCATCATTAATTCATCCTTGCCCAAGTCATATTTATGGAGTTGTTTCAAAGTGATGAAGCTAACTGAAAATATGCGGCTTCATCGACCTAATCTAAGTAGCAAGGACAAAGCGGACATCGCGTGGTTTTCTTCATGGCTACTCGATGTTGGTGATGGTAAGATAGGTGAACCTATTATAGAAGACGACTCCGACAGTAAAAATATAGATATTCCATCGGAGTTTCTTGTGCCCTTTGATGATAATTCTTTGTCTGAACTTATTCGATTCATTTACGATGAAGACACGCTTCGCAATCCGACAATGGCAAAGTTCTCAGATAAAGCTATCGTCTGCCCTAAAAATAAAACAGCTGATGAAATCAACAACTTAGTCCTCAGTATGTGTGAAGACTCAACTGTAACCTACTTAAGTTCAGATTCAATGATCCCACACGCAAATGATAGAGGAGATACCGAAATGCTTTATCCAATCGAATATCTTAACGTCTTAAGTTTCAGCGGATTACCGCCGCATCGTTTAGACTTGAAAGTCAACACCCCTATAATTTTGTTGCGAAACATTAATCAGACTGCAGGCCTCTGCAATGGAACAAGGCTATTAATATCTAGATTGTTACCAAAGATTATTGAGGCTCAAGTTATAACTGGAATTGCTGTAGGTCATCGTGTTTATATACCTCGAATTACTTTTGTACACAACGACAAGCAATTACCATTTGTGTTTAAGAGGAAACAATTTCCAATAAAAGTTTGTTACGCTATGACTATAAATAAAAGCCAAGGTCAATCATTAAATAAAATTGGCGTATACCTGCCTGAGCCAGTTTTCGGCCACGGCCAACTATACGTAGCTTTCTCTAGAGCAACTTCCCTTCATGCTTTAAAAGTTCTTATAATTCCACAAAAAGACGCCCCTCAAACAAAAACAAAAAACATGGTTTTCTCTAACTTTCTAGATGAAATACATTCCAACCAGGTACATGTACATATGTATGTAAGTGTGTATATATATATATATATATGTATTTATATGTGAATATAGATTAATATAAACAACTACAAATGCCTATAATTGTATATATACACATATTAATACATGAACACACACATCTATACAAATGAACATATATTTTGTAAAATGTTGAATTTATGCATGTGCACATTATACATACATGTTTTTTATAGTGACCTTAAGTACATACACTTACATAACATTTGCTACAATTGCTAACAGGAAACTGCTAATGGCTTGTAAAAGCATTTCAAGTATTACAGCTGGCGACGGTGCAGAACCGATCGAAATACGTGTAATCAGAAAATGGCTTTCATTTGTCTACAAAGAGGAGTACTGCTTCTTATTTGTTGACAGAGAGGTACAGTATTTGTTCCATCATTATATCAAAAAAATTTCCCATCTAATGTTCCCTTGAAGAATTTGAGGTTTTAAAAAGAAACTTGGTTATACTAACTGTGTAATATATACATCTACACATTTTTCAACTTATCCCCTGTTTTACCAGTAGCAATATGCTTCAAAATTGAATACTTCAACCTATCTTCACAATAATATATATATATATATATATGCTTATTATATAAGCTATTTACATATGTATGCATACCCATAGATTCCTAACACTAACAGTTTAAACAGGGTACTGCAATTGAAGCTATCGGTAGCAAACGTGATAAAGCATTCCTGGATGCCAAGCTTGTGTTGCAATCATGTTACCGTGTGACAAATTATTTGTCTGCCAGAGCAAGGCAGAGCCATAATGTCGTACCACGTGCAGCTACCATCAAACTTGGACGGGGAACTCACTTTACACCTATAGATGACTCTGCTTTCCCTACTAACTACTTCAACTTTATCCCGTTTAACAGGCTGCGAGACCGTGAGGGTAATCATTTTCTGCTCACAGGTTCGTTCACCTACTTTTGTATCTCAGATATAAACACATAATTTTTCGACTAACAAGTGCCTTCCTTACTTTTTAAAAAACATCTCAAGTAATCAATGTGACATTCATTGAATTCGGAGTAACACTACTGGGAACCCAACTCCAATTTATGTTTCTGAATTTTACTTAGTCACAAAATTGTCATATGATTAAACAACCTTACTGACAATTATCAAGCGACTTCATTAATAGCGCTCAAACTATGATAATTTTTCTATTTACTTAGCATAATTTGTTGTCCAAATGGAAAGTTCACTATAATAATATTAACTACATCATGTAAAATTTTAGCTACCATTTAACACTAAATGTCCACTGCAGACTACATTGGCAGGTTTGATACTATTACTTCTGATGGTCCAACAAAAACAAACAAGCGACTGATGAAGCTTTTAGTTGAAGAAGACAGGTAGACTCGCTTTATCACTAATAATTGTATCGTACTGGCACAAAGGCTGATATTTAATAACTCATTTTCCAGTGAAAATTTCATTGAAGTTGCACTTTGGGAAGAGGTAGCCAACACGGTTAACAAAGAGGCTTTGATTCAAGAACCTTTCCCATGCATCGTTGCAATAACTTCACTTAAGGTGTCCGAATTTAATTATCTGCAAATGAAATCGACTGCCCCTACCCACATATATATCAACCCTGATATTGAGGAAGCATCATCGTTAGCTGCCAGGTAAGAAACTATTCAACCTTCCCATACATACACTGTATACACACATACGAGAGAGAGAGAGAGAGAGAGAGAGAGAGAGAGGACGTGTGTGTGTGTGTGTTTACATATTTATACATAAATATTTATAGAAATACATCATATTGAGACTCCTGACAGAATTTTGCAATGTCAAATATGAATCTTTATAGATTCAAAGAGAGATACACAGCCATCTCTATTAATCAAAGGAACTTGGTGACCTTAAGACAATTGGCTGAAAAGGATCCTTCAACAAATAGTGTAAGATATTTACCAATATTTCATTACAAATTGTATGTTAGATGATCACTAATTAGTTCATTTATTTATAGCATAAAATCTAACATCAATAATTCGGTACACTTTAACAATGCTTTAAATACAATTTCTTTGTGTTACTACAGGAAAGAAAATTCACATGTGTTGCTTCAATCATCAGCTTTACTACTGAAGGAAGGACATGGTACTACAAAGGCTGCGTACAATGCAACAAAAAGTTAACTCCAAAGTCAACTACATTAGCATGCGAAAACCATCCCGATGTAGAACAACCAAAGTTACTGTAAGCACTCTCAATAAATACACGTAGTGTACATCAATATATTCAGTGTTACTAATACAATACCAAATTTACAACAACAGTTACTGCCTTTGCGCGACCATAGCAGATACAACAGGCACTGCTACTGTTACTCTCTTTGATGAAGCCATGAATTCACTCGTGCAAACCCGGTGTGAAGAGCTCATAATCCAGCAAGGCTACACTGATCCCTACGTTATACCAGACAAAATTGAAGCATTTAAAGGTGTTACTAAAACATTTCACCTTCAGTTTAACAACCGGCCTCAGTCAGGTTCCTCCCAGTACGTTGTCAACAATGTCTCCGATCATACTAACATTCCCGAGGAAGAAGAGAACGTCGTGACAACACTGACTGTGTCTGAAGGTAATACCACTAACACACTTTCATCTGCTTCATCATATACAATTGTTAATTCCTTGGTATTGTACTAGATCCACAGCAACATATGATGTCCACTCCAGTTTCAGAGGCAGCTACCATTTCCCTCATCACTCTAGCAGAAGAACAAAATAATGCTTTAACAATACCACCAGTCTCTGACGGTAATTACACTACCACACTTTCATTTACTTCATCATATATAGTTGTTAATTCTCCTGGTATTTTACTAGATCCACAACAAGAAACGATTCCCACTCCAGTTTCAAAAGCAGCTACCATTTCCCCCATCACTCCACCAAATATGCATGTCCACAAAAGGCAACTTCTCAACTCACCAGGTATAATATCAATTTTATTATTAAAATTGTCATGTCCTTGGTAATACTCATGAATTCACTTTTGTTAAGTTTGCTAATGGCTCATTCCACATATATCAATAATAATCAATTTGGCATCACACATAAATCACTATTATATGAAAAAAGAAAAAAAAGAGTCAAAACTTGCCGTCAAAAGTCACCAATCACTTATCAAAACTATTGCCTGATGACGTTGGCATTTCTTTGTATTTGCTGGCTGAGAGGATGTCAAACTGGTGTTCTTTTGCTAGCAAAGCAATTATAAATGTTTGGTTTGTCGAAAAGTCTCAATGATAGTAGACTTTTTTTTAGATGCTAACTCATATAAACTCTAATCTTATGTCTAAATTTACACTTTGATCCACCATGAGAATTGAATCCTTAATCTCATAGGGTGTGCTACCTTTTCATGATACATTGGTACAACTAGACTACAACCCCTTGATTGACACCAATAGATGATTAAAAGAGACATGCATATGGTTTAGTATGATCATATATTTTCACATAATATCAAAAGACAATGAAGTATACCTGTGTCCATAATATGATTGACAATGACAGTACAACTATGTATATAGAAAACTATTAAATAACTGTTGATGGTTTTGTGATATGAAATGTCAATACATTTTTATTTTTATTCATGAACAACTGATAAAATAATACAAAAACTTTGCAACTACCAAGATAAGTATGACGTATTATCTTACACAAGTATTAGATGTCTTATGCTATGTATGACATGTATGCTAATATTTTTAATTATTGGATGTTGGCATAGAGTACTTATATCATAAATGTTTTCTTTGATGACCTTTCTCAGACGAAGATAGCAAGAAGATGAAGTCCGCCAATGCTCCAAAATCCAAGCAGGACTAATGTAGAACACACGTAACTAGCGCTAACCTTTTGGCCAGCATACACAACAATGGTCCACTTTCAAGACATGGTTTTTTGGGCTGCAATCTTAGTGAATCACCATCACTTCTTTTGCTGCTGAACCTTTCATTACCATCTATAAATGGTCCACTCCACTTCTGAAGTCATGCTTTTTGGGATGCAATCTATGTGAACCACTATCACTTCTTTGGCTTCACCACCTTTAGTTAGTTATCATGTATATAAATGTTAGAAATAATCAAATGTATGCTGGCATAATCTTTGGTATGTAAACATCTCAATGTATGGGCGCCTTCAAAGGCTAATATATAATTATGCTTTATAATTTAGCAGTCTACATAGCCATCCGCAGCGAAGCGCGGGTACCTCTACTAGTTGTTCAACATGTTAGAAATTAATAGGGTAGGGATCCTAAGAGAAGTCCACCCTATATGAGAAACTTGAGAAACATTCTGGACCACACATTTTTCTAAGCCTTTCGTAATATACACATATGTATAGTTTAAAATTGACTATATACATATATGTATATTGAGTTAGGGGGCCGCTAAAATGAAAACCACTCCCAGTTGTAAGAACCGCGAAAACCACTTTCCACCGATCAAACTTTACCACTTATACACTATTATTTTATACATTCAAGGGTATTTTCGTCATTTAATCCAAATGTCACCTCTGTCAGCCTTATTAAAGTCTACAGACTTTTTTTTTATCACATCACACTTTTCACTTTTGAATCTTATCTCCTCTCTCTCTCTCTCAAACTCACATCTTCAAAACAAAAAATCTTCAAAACAAAACAATAACCAGATCTCAAACTATCATCTTCAAAAAAAAAAAAAAAAAAAAAAAAAAAACGGTGGTGGGAGGTGCTTGGTCGGCGGCGGAGGACGGTGGTGGGAGGTGGTTGGTTGGCAACGGAAGACGGTGGTGGGGAGGTGGTTGGTGGGAGTTGGCATACAAGAAGAAGAAGAAAGTCGACATCTCTTCTAATCTCCAAACAACGAGCTCTCGAACAACAACAACAACAACAATTGCACCGAAGATCCAGTCACTGGAACCCTAGCTCCACCTCCGATGACGACGACGATGAACGGAAGGAGAAGAAAGTGAAGCTCGATGTTCGTTTGCCCTCAATCGTCTGATTTGAACCCGATCTTCTTCTGTTAATTCTGCTTTTGGTGGCTCTGATTCCAATGCTGATGTGGTTAATTGGAAACCTAAATCTGGATCTCGAACTATTGTCGCTGATCTCCGGCGGCATCTTCGGTGGAGGTGGCGTTGCGGGTGGTGGCGGAACCCTAGGTGGTTGCGGAACCCTAGGTGGTGGGAAAAAACCCTCTGGTAAATATAAGTTTGTTTATTTTTCTTTTCTCATATTTCGGTTACTGAGCTTGGTTTTGTAATGGGTTTTAGTTAAACATGGTAATTACTAACAAGATTTTTGGATGTAAAATGGCTGATTCGTTTAAGTTGGATTAAATATATAGCTTGATGAAGAATAAAAAGATTCTTGATTTTCTGATTGATTGTTAATGTTGTAATTTTAAAGGGAATCTTGATCTGTAGTCCATACTAAATTTCTTTTTTTTATGTTCAATCAAGATATATGGAGTGTACAAAACCTGTATAGAAAGAAGTTCAGGTCTAGTTTGTTTGTTTGATTGCTACATACATGCGCTTAGTTAAACAATCGACACCTTACGTAAATACCTGCCCATTTTTTTAACGTAAAACGTAAACCTTTTTAACGTAAAACGTAAATTTATAAATGTAAAACGTAAACTTTTTAACGTAAAGCGTAAAACGTAAACCTTTTTTAACGTAAAACGTAAATTTTTTAACGTAAAACGTAAAATTTTTTAACGGAAAACGTAAAACGTAAAAAGTTTTACGTAAAACGTACAAGTTTAACGTAAAATGTAAACTTTTTTTAACGTAAAATGTAAAACGTAAACTTTTATGTAACAACTATTTAACGTAAAACGTAAAACTTTTCTACGTAAATTGTAAAACGTAAAAACCGTGTGATAAAACGGCGCCTAAACAAGGGGCGTGAATACGGGCATAAAAACGCCACGACAAAAACGGGACAAAAAAATGTCGCGTTAAAACGATTGTAAAAAACGCCGCGTTAAAAAAACGACGCTTGAAAAAACAGAGCGTAAAAAACGGTGTGCAAAAACGAACCGTTAAAAAACGATGCGTGAAAAAGCCAGGCATAAAAACGAAAAACGTAATTTTTAAACATAAAACGGAAAACGTAATTTTTTTAACGCAAAACGTACAGTTTTTAACGTAAATGATGGCGCGTTAAAAAAACGACGCCTGAAAAGGCCGGGCGTAAAAAAAGGGCTATTCAAAACCTTTTATTTAAACAAATCTTAAAAAAAAATTATAATAAAAATCTAATTTCAAAAAATTTTGTAACAAAAAAATCTGTTTCTTAAAAAAAATAATCAAGACAAAAAAGTAATTAATGAATAGGACAAAAAGGTAATTAAAAATTAATATATATAAAAAGACAAAAAAAAAACAATTTACTTATATACCCTTTAACAATAAAATATTAAAAACATAATAAGAAAAAAAAAATAATATTGATTTTAACTACTTGCAATCTCAATCATCCATCTTCTTGATCTAATGGCCAGAAAGTGGTTCTCGTGGTTCTTACAACTGGAGGTGGTTTTCATTTTAGCGGTCCCCGAGTTAGGGGGAGTTATACACATATGTATATAGTCAATTTTAAACTATACATATGTGTATATTACGAAAGGCTTAGAAAAATGTGTGGTCCAGAATGCTTCTTAAAAGTTTCTCAACTAGCCTATCACTTCTCACATGATCCTTATCGTAATAATATATTTATATTTATATAATATATAATGTATAATATAATAATTATAATAATTGTAAAGATGGAATTGGTAGCTACACGACTACACGGTACACACACCTTCACTATGATACACGTCTTTCTTTATCTCAACCACTCCACTTGTACTAACTAACAAAAGGGATAGTTTTATAATGATGATAAACCATTGGACACATGGTATTTGAAAGAATATGCTGATTATATGCATAATAGTGTCTATGTTCAACAATCCCTTGATAAACTTCAGATGCAACCAGTGTTGTAAAAGTCGCTAGACGGTCCCTAATCGGTCGACTGGGGAGTTGGGAGTAATCGGAGTACTCGGAGAGTACTCGGGGAGTACGCGGACATGGTAAATATAAAGAAAATTAATTGTTATATATTATTTATGTGTTAAAATAAGCATAATTCATGTCAACTGAGTATAATTTAAAATGAAACATGTTTAAAGTTCAAATATTCTGAATACAAGTCCGACTAGTTTGAGTACAAGGCCGAGTAGTCCGAGTACAAGGCCGAGTAGGCCGATTTTGACCGAGTTTGACCGATTAAAAGTCAACAAACCACGTTGACCGCCTAGACTGACTAGGCCGACTACGTCCGACTAGGCCGACTAGGCACCGAGTACTCCCGAGTAATCCCGAGGCCGACTAATTGAGACCGCCTAGGAAGAAGTCGCCTCGGAGGGGGTCCGAGGACCGAGTACTCGGCCGAGTAATCCGACTTTTACAACACTTGGATGCAACAACCACTTGTATGTCCAACACTGAATGTGTCTTACATGCCACTCACTAGCTACCAGGACTAGTGGTAGGGGTGTTCAAAACCGGATATCCGAAAATTCGGATATCCGAATTCGGATATCCGAAATTTTCGGATACTAGATTTCACTATCCGTATCCGAAATTCGATATCCGATCGGATATCCGAATATCCATTTTTTATTTAATTTTTAATTTTTTTATTATTTTTTTGATATTCGAAACCGGATATTTCGGATAGTTTCGGATATCCGAATATAAGTTTTCGGATATTTCGGATATTTCGGATACTTCGGATATTTTCGGATATTCAGATATCCGAAAAAAATAAAAATTAAATTTTCGGATATTTCGGATATCCGAAATATCCGAAATTTTTTAAAATCACTATCCGAATCCGAATCCGAATCCGAATCCGAAAATTCGGATATCCGAAATTTCGGGTATCCGAATTTTCGGATATTTCGGATTCGGATATCGGATATTTCGGATCGGATTTTTGGATACGGATAATTTTGAACACCCCTAACTAGTGGTGCCCTATATGGGGACATATTGAAAACCATGCTTTATTGAAAACCATGCTTTTCAAACCAAATGTAACGCACGTCTTCCGGATATAGATAAATAAAAAGAAAAAAAAAACAGACCATGTAAGCAGTGTTATAGTTCTAAGACCAAGCGTACTGGGGCGTGTTCTCCCCTTATACCGCCCGAAAACGCCGGAAAACGCCCGGCTCCCCACTACGCTAGGCGTTTTGGGGCGTTTTTTTTGAAAAAAAAATGTGTTTGGCGTTTTAAATAAAACGCTGGAGGGACTAGAAATTGACCAATCGTTTGCGACCATGTGGCTGGCCGGAGTTTTGTGTTTCAGTTTTGTGGCTGGCCGGAGTTTTTTGTTTATGTGTTGGCTGGCCGTAGTTTTTTGTCGAAGAAGATGGCCTGCAGAAGGTTTTAAAAAGTTTACTTTTTTTACAACTTTGGTCCCTGTGGTTTAGATATGGTTTTAAAATTAACTTTTAAATATTTAAATTTTGATCCTTGTAGTTTAGATATGTAATATTTTCTAGTGTTTTTTTTTGTTTTTTTAATCGGATATTTTTTTTATTTCTAGTATTGTATTTTTTTAATTTAATGAAGTATTTAAGTTAAAAATAATAATTGTGAAATGATTGAATGAGGGTTATTGGCATAATGCCTCACTACGCTACTTTTGCTATAATGCCCCAACGCTGACTAGGATGCCATGTGTCGGATAATGCCCTATGATGGGGGCATTATGTTAGTTCACCACTACACATGGTCTAACACCAAGGACCAAATTGACTATCCAGATCATGGATGTTCTACGTGAGGTTAGTAAAGTAAGTTCTACATTGATCACTCATTACTCATTTTCTGAATTGTTATCTTAGTTAATTTAACATTTGTTATCGAGACTATCCAGATCATGGATGTTCTACGTGAGGTTACTAAAGTGAGTTCTACATTGATCACTCATTTTCTGATTGATTAAATTTTATTGGTTTGACATTTTTATTTCATTAATTTTATTTACTTAAACTCTAAACCAAATATGATAGTCTATATGTTCAGTTGGTAGCATAGGGATGTAAATGAATCAAACGCTCGGGGAACACTTTTCTGAACCATTCGGCGGAAAGTTCATTTGTATTCGTTCGTTTATTAAACAAACAAAGATGAACAAGAAATTTGTTCGTTTAGTTAAATGAACGAACTTGAACTGAGGTCGCGTTTGTTCGTTGAACGTTCGATAACGTGTTCATTTTGTTTGATTGTGTTCGATAGTGTTTTTAGTATTATATTTTATTTAAATATTTTAAAATTTCGTAAAACAAAATATTTAACTAGCATAAGTGTATTATATATTCTATTGATGAACGCTTGTTTATGTTTGTTTGTTTCCATTTGTGTTCTCAACGTTCGTTTTCGTTCGTTGCTAAAAATTAACAAACAAACACAAACAACTTGATTTCCTAAGCAAACAAGCACAAATATAAATAGGTGATATAAAAATTTGTAATCCCTAATTTCAAAGACTGTTTATAACCGTTTGATCGCCGGAATCCAATATCCACAACCAGGATAAGCAATCTCAACCAAGGTTACTTTCGTCTCCGGTTTCGAACAGTAAGCTCTTTATTCTCTCCCTCTAATGGCGGTTTTCCTAACCACAGCTATATTATCACGTTCACTCCGCTTTGCTATTAACAAACCCTATCATTTCACATCCCCAATCCCCCCCTCTATTTTCACTAATTCTCCCTCAAAGGTACCGCCATTTTGACCTAATTTCACTTTCTAACAATCTGAACCTTCGTTTATTCCATTGTTTGTTGCAGGTTTCCGTGTTACGACGTCGTTTTGTATCATCGTCAATGGCTTCTGATAATGAATCGCCGGCGAAGAATCCGGGGCTCCGAAGTGATCCGCCGGATGAAGAAACCAAAGGATATTTTATGCAACAAACGGTATTTTATCAATGTGTTTTTAAATTGTGTATTTTATGATATGAATAGAAATTAGGTTAATTGGTTTAGAGGATGTGATGATTGTGTGGTTTGTTTTTCAGATGTATCGGATTAAAGATCCGAAAGTGAGTTTGAAATTCTATTCGGATGTGCTCGGAATGTCGTAAGTTTGTTATTGTCCCATCTGTTCATGAGTTTTTGTGGTCGGTTGTAAAAGTGAGTAGGCGCTAGTCGGGCTGTGGGGTACAGGAGTACAGCTCCTTATTAATGGGATTAATAGGGAATAATCGGATTGGATATGTAGTTTTTCAAACTTGTATACACACAATTTTTTAAATTTTATATATACATTTTCAAACTTATTAATAGAATTGAAATAATAAGTATAATTTTTCAAATATTTCAAAACGAATAGGTCTGACGAGGTGAATTTTTATTCATAAACTACTGATTACCGATTAGTTGGCGATTAATCACAATTTTTACAACACTGGTATTATCATCATGTGAGAAAGAAGTAGAATTGTAATGGTGATGTTTGTGTTTTTTTTTTTTAAATTGCAGATTGCTTAAGAGACTGGATTTCCCTGATATGAAATTTAGCTTGTACTTTATGGGATATGAGGTAAGAGATTATACTCTGCAACCATCCACCTTGGTTTTAAAAAGTGTGAGGTGCATTGAGGCGCAAAAGTGCACTGTGCACCACATTTCTTACGTGAGGCGCAATCTATTTATATATATTTTTTGTTTAGTATTATAGATTTCTAGCTAAGTACCCAAAATTTGGACATAAATAAGCACTATATATGGTTTAGGGGAAGGTTCAAATGAAAACCACTAGTTATTGTGAAAACTAGAAAACTAACTAAAACCCACTAAAAAGGAGGGGGGAAGACTTTTAATGAAGGAGGGGTAAAATTGGAACAAAAAATATATAATATTTCAAACATTTCCCATTTCTCCATACGTTATCATTTTAAAACAAAAACGGCACCATAAGATCACAAATTTTCTTATCTTTCATTCAAGTATATTCGAGCATATTTTTTATGACATAAAAAAAGATTTATGGTGTCGTCTTGTTTTCAATACTATTATTATAGTAGTGCACATGTGCAATATAACATGTACTACAATGTGCATTACATGCTTAAAATTAACTTTTTGAGTCTAGTTTAGCTTTTAGTGTTAGTTTTTTTGGAGGTTTAGGATTAGGATTAGGTTTTTGGGTGTGGGGGGAGGGGGGTTTAGGTTTTTTTTTTTTGGGGGGGGGGGTTAGGTTTTTTTCGGGTTTATGTTTAGGGTTTAGTTTTAGGTTTTCGGGAGGGTGGGGGGTTTAGGTTTTTTTTTTTTTTTTTTTTTTTTTTTTTTTTTTTTTTTTTTGGGGGGGGGTAGGCTTTTGGTGGGAGGGTGAATTTAGGTTTTTTTTTGGGGGGGGGGGGTGGGGGGTTTAGGTTTTTGGGGGGTGTCGGTGGGCGGTGGGTTAAGTGGTTTAGGCTTTCCGTATTAGTGCACATGTGCAGTACAACCAAAAAAATTTTTTTTTTTTTTTTTTTTTTGAAAATTTTTTTCCATATATAAAAAGTAGCGATTTTTCTAAAAAAAATTGTAAAAAAAAAAATTTGTATGTTTTTTAGGTTTTTTTAGGCTTTTTTAGTTAGTTTTCGAGTTTTCACAATAAAAGTGGTTTTCATTTGAACCATCCCCATATGGTTTAATGTATAAATAACTTATATGTACAACATTACAAAAGTTGTGCCTCAAGACTGCGTCTAATGCTGATTTTCTGTGCGCTTTTTGTGCCTGAAGTGCGCTTTTGGTATACAGTCCTCGCTTTTTGTAGTCTAAAGCGCAAGCCTATGCACCTTAGGTCAACTTGCGCCTGAGGTGCGCTTTTTTAAATCAAGCTATCCACAGACCACCGATGTGCTGAGCACTTATCTTATTCTTAGTAGTTTGATTCAGTTGTTCTGCATAAACGTATCTTTTTTATGTAATCTGAGCGCCAAATTTGTTTACCTGAGTAGTATGTAGTTGATTAGATAAACTCCTGATGAATTTTCCCCAACAGGATACTTCATCGGCTCCTAAAGATCCAGTTGAGCGTACTGAATGGACATTTGGAAGAAAGGCCACCGTTGAGCTTACACAGTATGAGACACCATCAATCATTCTTGTTCTTGTTCTTGTTCTTATTCTTATGTTCATGCATATTTCGATATTTCTAGCTCGATCTTTGAATCTAACCTTTGTTAACACTTTTTTAGCAACTGGGGTACCGAGGATGATCCCAAGTTCGAAGCGTATCATAACGGGAACTCAGACCCTCGAGGATTTGGTATTTCACTATCTAACATCACATGCACCATTATGTTATTATTACCTAAATAGAGAGATCGTTGTTTCATGCAACTAACATGGTTCTTTTTTGCCTCCAGGACATATTGGTATAACAGTTGATGATACGTACAAGGCATGTAAAAGATTTGAAAGTCTAAACGTTCCATTTGTCAAAAAGCCTGATGAAGGTTACTTTACTTCTATAGACTTTACATTCGGCTTTAGATGTTATGAACTTATGATGCTTTGCTTATTAGTCAACTAGTTGTCAACGTCATTAGCTTTGTTATTTTTATATTTTCTAGCTGCATAACTCCACCAACAGTTGATTTAGTATTCTAGATGGTAATAATTTTCAAGGCTTTTTATATGAATCGTAAGTGATTGCAAAACTACCTATTAGAGTTGCCATTAGTCCCATCTAGGGTTACCATTAGTCGATTATGTAATATGTATTGTAAATGGTAGTATAATTGATTTAAGGTTACCATATAATTATTATGTTTTTTATATGAACCGTATGTGATTGTAAAACGACCTAAGAAAAACATTTTTCTCTTAATGGGAAAATTGGCTGATTAGCAACCGTGTTGCAGGAAAAATGAAAGGGATTGCATTCATAAAAGATCCGGATGGCTACTGGATCGAGATATTCGACACTAAAAACATTACTGAGGTAGCCCAGGCTGCTGGTCCAAAACCAGAGTAAAGGTATTTCTTGTCCCTTTGAAGCTTTCACTTTTACCTTTTCATGGTTGATAATTTTAGTAAAGTAAAGTAGCCATATTTTAAAAAGTAGACTATACGGATGGTTTTTTGTAGTTTACCAAAATTGGATTTGGTCCCTAGCTTTCCAAAAGTACACGGATGGTCCATGTGGTTTGCACTTCGTAACGCATTTAGTCCCCAGCCAACAAATCTAAAGGTTTTAGCATGTCTAAGACTTAAGTTAGGGACTAATTGCGTTACAAAGTGCAAACCACAGGGACCATCCATGTACTTTTTGGAAAAAGCTGGGGACTGAATGCATTACAATGTGCAAACCAGATGGACTATGTGTACTTTTGGAAAGCTAGGGACCAAATCCAAAATTTTGGTAAACCACAGGACCATCCCTGTACTTTACTCATTTTAAAACGTTGCATGTAAGTGAAAAAAATCATATTTCCAACAATTGATATCTTTAGGTTCACTAATCGCACGGTTGTGTCAGAAACGGTAGGGAATCCTTATAGGACAATACATTGAATTTTATTCTGATCCTTGTGTTACTATGAATGTAACCTTTAATTGGCCATTATTGGCATGTATTTCTTTTTCTTGGTGTTTGTAGGATATGTTTATGGTATGTGGATGTCAACCTCTTGGTAGCAAGTGTCTTTTGTGTTCCAGTGTTCTATTAAAGTGTGTTGCTGCATCCATATAGAAGTTAAAAGGAAACAAGATGAAGGTACAAGAGTTGTAACATCGTGTATGAGTATTGTTGGTATTGAATCTTGTGGATGACATAGAGGTTGCAAAGTGGACGAGTTGATAATAATAAGTTAAACCGAGTCGCATCGAGTCATTTTAGCGTTTGATATGTTGATTTTATGTGGTTTAGGTTCGAGATTTATACTTGATATAATAAATATGATTACATCATCATCATCATTCTCGGAATAAAATATGATTACAAAACCTTGTTAAGTAATTGTCTATTTGTTTTACAAAAGAATTTAGGATGTTATGACACTAGGATATGATCAGGTAAAGAGAAGGTTGAATCCTTAAAAATTATGCATGTATTTTGTGAAATAAATAAATTTTAAAATTTAAATAACAAGTATAATAAGAGACCACATTCTAAGTATAAACATAAAACTAATTTAAAACACTTAGGTTGGAAAGGGGAAGGTCTTGATTTCAAATCCACAGGCAATAGTGGATTAAAGAGATTAGCCGTTTAAAAAAAACTAATTCTAAAATAATTAAGCATGAATAACATACCAATTACATGTATAGATCTCTCTCTCTCTCTCTCTCTCACACACACACACACTCACTCTTAGGCCACAGGGTGTGGTATAAAGCCCCTGGAGTAGGGCTGTAAACAAACCGAACGAACACGAACAAGACCTTGTTCCTGTTCGTTTGTTAAGAAATATATGTGTTCGCGAACCATTCACGAACACTTATCGAACGAGATTTTATGTTTGTGTTCGTTTGTGTTTGTGTTTGTTTGTTAATTTTAGGCAACGAACATTGACGAACACAAATGAGCACAAACTAATCATGAACACAAATGAAAACAAACAAACACAAACAATTTTTCATGAACAGAATATATAATACACCGACACTTACTACATATTTAATTTGTTGGAATTTTGAAGTATTTAATTAAATATAAAAACTAAAAACACTAATGAAGTATCGAACACAAACGAGCACGTTACTGAACGTTCACGAACATAAACAAACGAACACGACCTCTGTTCATGTTTGTTTATTTAACCAAACGAACGAAATTTCTTGTTCGTGTTCGTTTGCTTAGTAAACGAACAAACACAAACGAACTTCCCGCCGAACGGTTCACGAACTGTTTGTTGAACGTTTGGTTCGTTTGCAGCCCTATCCTAGAGGCTTTATGACTTTATCACGTCATCTCACTGCCACGTCACACAGGGGGCTTTAAAGCCCCTTCCTTTAACTTGCAGAGTGTGGTATAAAGCCCCCTTTTAAACTATACTCACCTCGGTCCCCTCAAAATCTGCTCATTATGGTGCTGGCGGAAGGGCCATGGCGCCCCCCCCCCCCCATCCTAACCGCCGCGGTTGGTCGATGACACCCCATAACGCTAAAATAGCTGAGGCAGCAGGGTGGCATTAAGCCACAGCCCTGGACTTAATGTAGACATCTTCATGTTAAACATCATCTTTTTTCATTGAATGTTTATATTATGAAGGATTAAAGTGTGTAATTCTTGATTTCTTCTAATTTTTATGAAAACAATTATCTTGAACCTTGTTGTAAATATGAAATCTTCATTTTATTATGCTGCTACAAAACATTCCTTTTTATGCCTTCATGAACTTCTTATCCAAATATTTCTTCTTGCATTGACCGTCTTGACACCTATATCCAAACACAACTTCAAACTGTTTGTGAAACGATTTTGAAACTTCACAAACACAAACCTTTTAAAGCTCATTGTAATCTAACTGCTCATATGTGTCGCTACTCTTGTCCTGTTTTCTAACTTCTCTTTTGTTGAAGTGTTCTTCATATCAACACGCAAAAGAGGCTTGCATCTTCAGTCTCTCGCTACAACATTAAGTAGTAATAAAATGTAATGCTTATTAACAACACGAGTTGTCTATTCTATACGTCGATGATTAAAGTTGTGTATGCTTCCTTCACTCTCTCGAATCTTGTTTTTATTTATTGTTCTTCGTTTTTCTATCAAGAGCTTCTCTCAGTTCTTTGTACTCTAGATATAATTAGTGTATGAACTGTTATTATTTCGATTCTTCAGCCTTTCTTTGTTCATTTTCAAACATGATCTGTTAATATATCAATTTTGTTTTACCATTTTAATTAGGCCTAAAATGGGAACTTTTTAGATTTTTCTTTTGGTTGGTATAGCAAGTTTTGTATGGCTTTTGGTAAATCTTGAAAGTTGTTTTGAAAATGGATGATCCCCTAGTTTGGCTAGCGGATGTGGTGATGACTGATGACTATAGGGGCGGATATATATTAGACCAAGGGGTAGCCTCCGCTACCGCTTGGTCGGAAATTTTTTGACGTTTTTAGTGTAAATTTTGGAAAAATTTGACGTTTTCTCGATTTCGTTACCGCTTATTTATAAAACGTTCCCGCTTGGTCGGAATCCTAGATCCGCCACTGGATGACTAGGCGCTCTTTCCAGGTGGTTGTGGTGATGTGACAGCAAGGGTTGGTATTCGCTAGCTAAACTAGCGGATGTGGTGATTCATTGGCTCCGTATCTTAGGTGTACTAGATTATCACTAACCAACAATTCTATCGTAGTTACTCATGAGAATCCGTATGTGATACTTGGTCGGGAATATGACCAGGGGTAGGGGTGTAAACGAGTCTAACTCTTGAGTTCGTTTATGTTGGGCTTAATTCAAGTTTTTAACGAGCCAATCTCAAAGAGTTCACATGTGGTTTGGCTCGTTTACACCTGTAGCCTTGGGTAATTTGGTTTCCAACGGAAACATTTCATCTTTATAAATGATTGTGAGAAAGTGTAACACCATTGAAAGACGTCACGTTTTTGAGTTAAAAAGTCTATACTTGTAAGGTTTATGGCTAATAAACTGAAAAATGACACGATCAGGCAACCAAGCCAAACAGATGGATGATACGTTTAAACCGAAAATGGCACGGTTTTAGGCTAAGAAACTAATATGACATGCTTTTACTCGATTAAGATTTATCCGTATTCATTAAAAAAAAGAAAATTGAATGTGGTCAAAGTGTAATGTTCTAACTTCTAATCCGTTATGTTGATTTCTCTTGTTTTAAAGTACAATGCAAATTAAAGTGAAAAAGAAAACTTGAATGCAGTGAACGTGGATCGAACACGTGACCTTCAGATCTTCAGTCTGACGCTCTCCCAACTGAGCTATCCCCGCTTCATGATGTTTTGATACCTTTATCACTTTTATCAATATTCAGCTTTTGTTAGGGAAAGCTAAGTTTTATTCGTGAGTCTTGGAAGAGGAAAAGCTAAGGGAAGTTATTCATGTTACATTAATTAAACAAATACGTGCAGGTAATTATTTAGTTTCTAAAGTATTGACTTTGTTTATATCCTATAAAGTATAAAATTAATTTTAATCTACCTTAAACGTTATAAACCATTTCCATCAAAACTAATTTCCATAAACCACTCCTTAAACTAGGGGCGGTTCTATCTGTATTTCAGTTCAGTATGTGCGTAGGATACACTTCAACTATCTTGGCGAAGTACAAAATTTACGTTGTCACCGTTTTATATACCGGATACCCATGAATGCACGGTAAAAAAATTTAGATATCCCTAATTTTTTTTCTTCTACATCCGCCGTTACTTTCAACCCCCTTCACCACGACTTGTCTAAAATCATCCATGACCATCAATTCTTCCACCATTCAACACTTGATGTCTTGATGAGTATGTTGTTATTATCTATGAATGCATCATGAACATCGATCGTCATCTAGTTCACCATTTATGGTTAAATTACTCCCGTGATTGAGCAAACGGACAGTTCTATAACTTCTAGCAAAGAGATAAAAGTGTGTTAGCTTGTCAAGTCGTTATATAGTTTAAAGTAAGCACCAAACAATGACATCAAAAGTCTGATCACCTAATGATGGATCGTGATGACACAAAGGAGTTATGCAAGGTTTAATATCAATATATGGTTACCACTGGTTTCGAAGTCTATGAATGTGCTAATCGCTTCTATGTTATCGTATATCTCGTGGGCATAATACATGATTATCATAGAAAAGGTATGGCACAAGGGAGTTGAGCAAGGTTTGATATCAAATATACGGTTTTTGCATATGTAATTCTTGGGGTAAAGATTACATGGTTGCAAAATGGACTAGTGTGCAATTCAAACGCACTACATAGACACAACTCTTGAGAAGTTAAATGCATAGGGCTCGAGTATAGCTCGAACTCCAATCGACAATAATCATGTAGATGTGAGCGAGTTTCCTAATTAGAAGGCTCAATAATCATTGGCTGGTGTAGCTTATGAGTTGCGGACTTAGCATATGTTGTAAGTATGCTAAGGGGGCGTTTGGTTCACAAGAATTCAATGGAATTTAAGAGAATTAGAATTTGAATTACATCTCTTAAGATGTTTGGTTCACATAATTTGATGGAATTGAAATCCCAATTCCAATCTTCATGTGTTTGGTTGACAATGGAATTGGATTTGAAATTAGGCATGAATTCCTTTAAATTCCCTTAACTAAAGGAATTCAAAATATTTCCTATATGTGGAGGAATTAAAGTAAATTCATTGGAATCTTCGACCGTTTCGACCCGAACCGTTTCGACCCATACTGGTTTCGATCCGAACCGTTTCGACCCGTACCGTTTCAACGCGAACGGTTTCGACCCGTAATGTTTCAACGCTAATGGTTTCGACCTGTACTGTTTCGAATCGAACCGTTTCGACGCGAACCGCTTTGACCCGTACCGTTTCGATGCGAACCGTTTCGACGATTACAGTTCCAATGCGAACCGTTTCGACCCATACCGTTTCGAATCGAACCGTTCGACCCGTACCGCTTTGACCTATACCGTTTCGACCCGTACCGTGTCAACCCGAACCGTTTTGACGCGAAGCGTTTCGACCCGTACCGTTTCGACCTGTATTGTTTCGACCCAAACCGTTTCCATCCGAACCGTTTCCATCAGTACCGTTTCGAATCGAACCGCTTCGACGCGAAGCATTTCGACCCGAAAATGGTGGTTGTGGGTGCCGGGGTGATGGATTCCAATTCATTTGACAACCAAACACAACAAAAATGGAATTGAGATTACAAATCCAACAATTTCCAATTCCAACTGGAATGTTTAAATTCCAAATCCAATTTCTTCAAATTCTAATTCCTATACAAATTCCAATTCTAATTCCAAATCTTTCCGCGAACCAAACGCCCAGTATATAAGCTAGTAATCCAAGTTTTGATCACTGTAAAGGTATGATGAGATCACTGTAAAGGTATGCTAAGTAATCCGGCTTTTTTAATCCATGCTACAATGATTATGTACAATATGCTTATATATTGACCTACGTATTGTGAATAGCAATAGAAATATCATTTCACAATCTATAATAACACAACAAGAATTAATTTGCGATAGTTATCTATTTGAGAACATTGTAAGACTTAACAAAAATAAATTAAGTAAAATTAACATACTAAAATTTTATGGAACATTTTGACTAAATATTTAGCTAAATAGCTATGACTACTAAATTATCACTAACCAACAATTTCGTCAAGTGAAAATGATTCTTGGTCAGAAATATGGGGTAGGGGTGTAAACGATAGCTCGATAAATTTATTAATAACAGACCAGTTTAGGCTCACGAGCCAGTATGAGCCAGGTAAGAGAAGCTCGACGCAAGCTCGTTTATTAAACAAGCTTAGTTTTAGGCTCGAGCTCTCGAGTTCGTTTAAGCTCGGCTCAATTCGAGCTTATAGCGAGCCAATCTCAAGGTTCACATGTGGTTTGGCTTGTTTACACTCCTAACCTTGGGTAATTTGGTTTCTAACGGAAACATTTCATTTTTATACATGATTGTGAGATAGTGTAACTCCATTAAAAGACGTCACGTAACTAAAAGTATCTACCTTTATGTGAAGTTTTGAGCTAAAATGTCGATATTTGCAAGGTTTATGGCTAATAAATTGAAAATGTCACGACCATGCAACCAATGATGATACGTCAACCCTAAATCGTAAAGGACATGGTTTTATGCTAAGAAACTAAAATGAACTTGCATTTTGTTAAACCAGTTGTATAAATAATCAAATCTTATAAATGACTACTTAAATTAAAAAAAAAAAATTGTTAGTTTGGAATAACAGTTATTCTTGAAAACGTGAAGTTAAAAGGATATAAAATTAACGACCTCAAAAGTATAGTTCTAATTAGAGATGTTGATTTCTATTGTTGTGGAAAGGAGAAATAAAAATAAATGCGGTGAACGTGGATCGAACACGTGACCTTCAGATCTTCAGTCTGACGCTCTCCCAACTGAGCTATCCCCGCTTGATGCTGTTTTGATACCTTTATTTCTTTATCAGCATTCTACTTTTGTTAACGAAAGCAAGTTTTATTCGTGAGTTTTGAAAGAGGAAAAGCCAAGGGAAATTCATTTTACGTTAATTAAACAAATACATGCAGGTAATGATTATTTAGTTTCAAAGTATTGACTTCGTTTATCCTATAAAGTATAAAATTAATTTTAATTTACCTTTAAACACTATAAACCATTTCCATCAAAACTAATTTCCATAAACCACCCCTTCAACTATCTTGGCGAAGTGTAAAATTTACGTTTTCACTGTTTTATATATCGGATACCTATGGATGTACGGCAAAAAAAAAATTAGATATCCCTGATTTTTTTCTTCTACATCTGCCGTTACCTTCAACCCCCCTCACCACGACTTCTCTAAAATCATCCGTGACCATCAATTCTTCCAAGGGGCGGAGCTAATTTTTAGCAGGGATAACACGGGCTACGGCTCAACACCGTCTTCGTAGTGTAACAATACCCTTTAATTTCGTCTCCGTAGTGTAAAAATACCTCTCAACTCCGTTTTCGTTATACAAAAGATACCCCTGGTCCCATTTTTTTAGGATACCAAAAAAATGTTGGGATTCTTCCACCATTCAACACTTGATGTCTTGATGAGTATGTTGTTATTATCCATACATCATGAACATCGTCATCTAGTTCACCATTTATGGTTAAATTACTCCCATGATTACATCTTGGATTGTTGTTATATTTAATTGTTTATTATCATCTCTAGATCCATAAAACCGTGAGATATTTATTTTATAAGACGACTATAAGACTACTTCATTTATTATTAATCCATCATTATGATTCTTAACATTTAGGTATAAGACAAATACTATTAATAATATTCTCACCTAACCTATAACAAGTGGTATAGATAACCAAGTAATGCCAAACCTTAATCAAATAAACATTGTCTATGTGAATCATAATTAAGTAACCATAAAAAAACAATTTGCCCTTAATTGAGTGTAGATAGTTAAGTGCTAGAAGCTTAACATGACTATTGAATTCAAACATGACATATTATAACTGAATGTGTTATTTTCTTAAACACTAAGACAAACACATTTAATAATAAGGCTACACAATAAAACACGTTTAGCACGGTTTAATGTAATAGATTCAATACCACGAATGGGACGACAGGTTTAGCTTGATTAGATATAAATAGTTCAATAACACGAATTACGTGACACGTTAACACGATTATCGACATGACTCACAAAGTATAACTAATACGATAAAATATATTTTATTTCAACATATTATTTAACTGTGTTGTTTTGATAAACAGATCACAAACAGGTCCTCTTGATATATTAACCTTATATCATTAACACGATAAGTTAAACTAGTTATATATGTCATCAACTTGTTAAACGAGTCGAAATCATCATATTAGTTTTCATATTTTAAATCCAATGCCTGCAACATATAATACTCACAATCATATTGTCATCATCCTACCAAACCATACAATAGTCACAATCATTTTGTGACAAAATAGTTGTACAACACTTGATATCATATCCTTTAGCTCAAAACCAATTACTTAATCATGAACAACCTACCATCACCCACCGGAGCAATTCACACTAATTACCGGTTAACCCTTCAAGTCCTTCGCGGCCGGTGGTTCTACCTTTTCGCCTCCTTCCTAATAATGTCCGGGGCAGGCGCCACCTACCTCTTCGGCGTCTACTCCCCGGACATTAAAACCACCCTCGGGTATGACCAAACCACCCTCAACCTCATAGGATTCTTCAAAGACGTCGGTTCAAGCGTCGGTGTCATCTCCGGCCTAACCGCTGAACTCCTCCCACCATGGTGTCTCCTCCTCATTGGCGCCGCGGTCAACTTCACCGGCTACTTCATGATCTGGCTCTCCGTCACCAGCCGCATCGCGGAACCACGTGTTTGGCACGTGTGCATGTACATGTGCATTGCAGCCAATGCTCAAAACTTTGAAAACACAAGTGTTTTAACCACAACATTAAGAAACTTCCCGGAAAATAGAGGTGTTGTGTTGGGTTTGTTAAAGGGTTTCACCGGTTTAAGTGGAGCCATTTTGGCTCAAATTTATTTAGCAGTTTATGGTGATGAACATTCTAAAGATGTTATTCTTTTGATTGCATGGCTTCCTGCGGTTTTATCGGTGGTTTTTGTTTATACAATTAGAGAGATTGATGGTGTTAAAGGGAAAGAAGTTGATGAGCTTAGGGTTTTCTATCAGTTTTTGTATGTATCTATAGTTCTTGCTTTGGTTATTATGGGTATTACTATAGCTCAAAAGATGGTGGATTTTTCTCCGGCGGGTTATGCCGGCGGCTGCGCCGCCGTGTGTTTTCTACTCTTTGCACCTTTGTTTATTTCAATTAAGCAAGAGTTGGAAGTCTTGAAGAAAAGTAATCAAGAAGGAATTAGGGTTTGTGAGGTTAGGTTAGAGAATTTGGATGATATTCATGATCATGATCTTGATCAAGATCAAGAGGCAAAATCAAGATTATCTTGTTTTGAAAGTATTTTCTTGAACAAGCCCAAAAGAGGGGAAGATTATTCGATTTTACAAGCGTTGTTAAGCGTTGATATGGTGATTCTTTATGTCGCGACGTTTTGTGGGCTTGGGACAAGTTTTACCGCGGTTGATAACCTAGGGCAAATCGGGGAGTCATTAGGGTACCCTAGGAAATCGATAAGTACATTCGTGTCGCTCCTAAGTATTTGGAACTACTTCGGGAGAATCTTTTCGGGGTTTGTGTCGGAACATCTTTTAATCAAGTACAAATTCCCTAGGCCACTTATGATGACGCTAGTACTTTTTATGTCGTGCATTGGTCACCTCTTGATTGCTTTTCCTTTTTCGGGATCTGTGTACATTGCGTCTATAATCATTGGGTTCTCGTTTGGTGCGCAACTCCCTTTAATTTTTGCTATTGTTTCTGAGCTATTTGGACTCAAGCGCTTTAGCACGTTGTTCAACTGCGCACAGCTGGGAGGCCCGGTTGGATCGTATGTTTTGAATGTCAGGGTTACAGGGCCGATGTATGACCGCCAGGCGTTGAAGGTGTTGGAAAGAAGTGGTTTGGATCGATCATCGGTTAAGGAGTTGGTTTGTATTGGTAAAGAATGCTATAGGTGGTCGTTTATGATGTTGGGTGGTGTTTGTTGCTTTGGTGCATTGGCTACACTTGTGTTGGTGGCTAGAACTAGAGAGTTTTACAATGGTGATATTTATAGCAAGTTTAAAGAGCAAAAGAAGGTGGCAAAGATTGAAGATTCACAACTCGGTTAGGGTTGACTCAGTTTAAAGATAACTCGTTTTGGAGGAATTGAAAGTGTAATTATTTTTATCTTACTATGCCTAATGGTGTTTAAATAGGCTTGGCTTGTAATACGCTTGAAATATAATAAAATCAGCTCGGCTCAAGCTAACTTGCTCGTACAAGTGTTCAAGCCAGAGGTTCACAAACCGGGTTTTTTTAATACCCGGGTTCGGGTATATACCTGGCCACAGGTACGGGTATGACCGGGTTTTTTTCGGGTATTGGCCTACCCGGGTCGGGGTCGGGTCCAAGTATAGGCCAAAAAATCTACCCGGTGTACCCGGGTTCGGGTTTTCAATACCCGGGTATTAGAATATCCTATTTCCGGGTCCGGGTAGGGTTAGGGTATTGGTCGGGTTTTTCGATTCATTTTTTTGGCATAAAATATAAAAATATGATGGAAACTTTTATTTATACATATTGTATGCCTTGAAATCTTCTCAAAAAAACCTTACACAAGCTCTAAACGTTCAAATAAAGCTGTTGTACACAACGGATCCGGGTATTACGAAAACCCGGGTACAAAACGGGTATGAAAAAACCCGGGTTCAGGTATTGAACAGAATATGCATACCCAGTCCCCACCCTACGGGTAGGGTCAGATTCGGGTTTAAAAAACCCGGTTTCAGGTTTTTTTCTGGGTTCGGGTGTTTTGCGCACCTCTGGTTCAAGCTAATATGAGTTCTCGTGTTCGGCTCCCCCAGTATGATAAAGGAAGCCCAATAAAATTATAAGAAAGCCCAAATAAGGATCCTTTAATTGGGCCCAACAAAAAGACTCAAATCAAATCAGTAACTGGACTCGCATACCAAAAACTGTTTAAATAGCTCGTGGCTTATAATTCGTTTGAGATATAGTAAAATCAGCTCGGCTCAAGCCAGCATGCTCGTACAAAACTTTTAAGCTAGTATGAGTTCTTGTGTTGGCTTGCGCGTTAAAAATGAGAAAGCCTAACAAAAGTTTCTGCAATTCAGCCCAACTAAAATGTATTACATTCATTAGTGGTATCAAGGTGTTACATTTGTGATTCTCTCCCAAGTAATGAGGGCTCATGTCTCATTGGAGACATTTGGTATAGTTTGTCGTTAAAAAAAAATACCTTGACTAAAATATCTTTAATTTAACAACCTTAATTACCTATGGTTGCTCATGTCTCAAAGCAGTAAACCCGTTTAGTTTCTTCTGTATTGTTTAGTATCTTTTGTTGTGTATTGCTTTTTTTACTAACTAATGTGAAACTTGAGTCACTATTGTCTCGAAATGAGTTAAACATAAGTTCACTTTTAATCTTGATGAATAGTAGGGCTGTTCACGAGCCGAGCCGAAACGAGCGGACCTTTGCTCGTGCTTGGCTTGATTACTAACCGAACCAAGCAGAGCGGCTCATTTAAAACCGAGCCTCAAATCAAGCGAGCGTTTTTCGAGCCGTAAATATTCCGACCGAGCGTGAGCGAAGTTCGAGCAATTTGGACAACCGTGTCGGCTGATTTAAATTTGCTGAGAGAAATAGTGACAATGTTTGGTCTCAAGTTTTTATATCTTTAAAAAACATGCACATTTCATAGTATAATATTTTTCTGATGATTAACAATATCGTGGCCAACGAGGCGATGCTCATATTGCACAAACAATTACGTTGAGAGCAGGAGACGATCGACCTAGGGTAACGACATGAAACATTAAGGCGATTAGCAGTCTTTCGTTTATCGGTTTAGGGTTTAACTTTTAGATTTGATATTAATTTTTTATTGGCGTGGTTGGGCTACTACGTGTAGATATAATTGTAAATTTGTATATAGTGGATCAAAATCTAATATAATGGTATATATAAAACTATAAATTTAATTTATATTTAAGTATATATGTATGTGTAATGTGTGTATATTAGGGATGGGATTGGTACAGTACCCGTACCTATACCCGTACCAGTACCGAAAATACTGGTACCGAATTTGAACAAAACTAGGTACCAAATACCGTACCAAATATATAGGTACGGTACGGGTACGAGTACGGGTACGAGTACGGGTGCTGGTACGGGTATTTTCGGTACAGTACCCGCTTGGTACCATTTTGTTTTATTTACTTTTTTAGCAGTTGTACGAGTACTAAATAGGTAAAATTGACATGAGTACCAATATAGAACGATTACCAAATAGGTAAAATTTGTACGAGTACCAATACGATACGGGTACCATATAGGTAAAATCAATACGAGTACACTATAAATACTATAATATGAAATAAAACATAATACAAAAAAACTTTTAAAGGTATACATAGAATTCGGTACCCGTACCCGTACCAATACCGAAAGTACCGAATACCAAAATCAATAAAACTGGGTACCGATACATGTACCAAATACCTAAAATTGGTACGGGTACAGGTACAGGTACGGGTACGAGTACGGTACGGGTACGAGTACGGGTATTTGGGAAAAAAAGCCCATCCCAAGTGTATATATATAGATGTGTGTGTATACGTAAAATTTATATTTGTGTATATACATGTTTATATGTGTATGTTTATATGTATATGTATGTATATACTAATTAAAAATAATAATTCGAGCCGAACCGAGCCGAGCGGACCTTTGCTCATGCTTGGCTCGTTTACAAACCGAACCGAGCGGAGCGGCTCGTTTACAACCGAGCGTCAAATCGAACGAGCATTTTCCGAGCAATTTCCGAACGAGCGTCGAGCGAGCGACGAGCGTCGAATGATTTGAACGGCCCTAATGAATAGGTACCGAGCTGAGCCAAGCCATGCCAATCTGGCTCATATAGCTTTGAAATTAAGCACGGGCTAAAGCTACATCGGCTCAGCTCGCCAGTTAAGCGACCCTCATAGTAATCACACCAATAAGAATTCAAATTACATTCCATAAAACATACTAACATGCTTTAGTTTTGGATACATTTTGAAAACCAGACCGGTGGGATCAAACGTCGTCAACCTCGTCAGTTTGGCTCGCATCCGCATAGTATGAGTCATTAGGGGTTGAATTGCCTGTGTTTCTTGTTTTCTGTTTGTAGTCAACCAATTCTTCTTTTCTTTTAAATATATATATGAATTGCGGTATAATAAGAACCACCCCGAGTTGTAAGAACCGCTAGAACCACACCATCCGGGTCGCCGTTTACCACGATTTTTTTTTACAACTAGATGTGTGTATTATAAACACAGCCGTAAAAAAAATTTTTAAACGCCCCCCCCCCCCAACCGGAGGGGGTAGTTTTTTACACCACAAGTTTGGTGTAAAAAAAAAAGAAAAAAGAAAAAAAAATAAAAACACCAAACTTGTGGTGTAAAATCTACCCCCTCGGAGGGGGGGGGGGCGTTTAAAATTTTTTTTTTACGGCTGTGTTTATAATACACACATCTAGTTGTAAAAAAAATCGTGGTAAACGGCGACACGGATGGTGTGGTTCTCGCGATTCTTACAACTCGTGGTGGTTCTCATTCTAGCGGTCCCCTATATGAATATATGTTATGTTTGATTGATTACTTTCTAGAGTGATTTTATATTTAAAATACTTAATATCTCCTGTTTTAGTTGGTTTATATTTGAATGATTGATGTTTAACGTTTTCTATTTTTATACTTAGATAGTTAATATTTCTTAATTTATAATTTATGTTTAAAGTTAATTTAAATAGTCCGCCGGTAATTTTTATACTTAGATAGTTAATATTTCTTAATTTACAATTTATGGTTAAAGTTAATTTAAATAGTCTGCCGTTAGAGTTCGATTTTCTTTTTACACATATGGGCAGGCCCAAATCTTAACAAAAGTAATGGGCCCAGACTGCCAAACGTACGACATCTTTTCATTCGAAAACAGCCTTATAAGTTGAGAGGTTTTGGAAAAGATGTGAATTAAACTATGTTTTTCTAGATTTGTGTACCAACATATTTTGATAAAGTGCAAACTGCTGCTAAAATGATTAATTCAGTTTTATCTTTTCCAGTGAGAAAGCATATGTTACAAACAAGCATTGTGAAGAGGTATGATGTAAAATCATGTGTGGATATGTGTCAACGGGATCACACCACTTCAAGCTGGCGACCTCGTCATACGACAAGAAAAGCATCTAGAAGGTTCTAGAACGTTCTGAAAAGGGACACCTGGCGACAAGAATATGCTCTCAGCAGACATAAAGGACGATAGATGGCACCAATGGCAAGACGTCAGCACCAGCTGCAAGAATCGTCATAAGACAGACCGAAAACCAGTACAAAAGGATGCTGAGCTGGAGCGAATAACCATGCGCCACGTCACCTATAGGCTTAGCTGCGTTAGAGGGGACATGGTGGATATTCCTCCTAGTCGGACAGCTGGCAAGCAACAGCTAGCTGACATTCCTCTTTCTTCACAATTCTCCGACTATAAATAGAAGACTCAACCTCCAGGTTTAAGAATCTAATTTCTTGCTCTCTCACTCTATACACACACTTATCTTCAAAGCGATTACTTATTCTCACGCCGGAAGGTGGTTACAAGCAGAACCCCCTTCTTCTCCTTCTTGTAACAAGTCGCCGGTGTTGTTCGTTTTGTAGGATACCTTGGAAGAATCCGTCATTCGTCAAGTGAAGGAAGGAGATTGAACCACCTTATACGAGACAACCCGACTAAATAGTTCCATGCTATCCAGTGTTTCTTCACATTGTGACGTATCAATTTTCAGTATATTGTTAACACGGGTCACTAGATTATTAAGGTTAGAACAACTTGCAACACTGTTAACTTAGTAAAAGAGGAGAACGTGTGAACATCAAGAGCATGTGCAACGTAATGTTGACGACGTACAAACCATTAGAAATGCATGTTGGCCAAGTAGTGGTGTCCTTATGGTGATAAAGAACATTTGGCTACAATCCCCATCGTCCCCACCATCTATGTTACCTTTGAATGATATAGTTGTAAAGCCAGGCATTCTGTAGTATATTGTTATTGCGTTTTTTCTGTATATTTGAAGACTACAACAATAAAGAATGATATGAGAGATCAACCAATCATACTCCATAACTTTCCTGTGATTTTGCCACAAACAAAAAGTACAAACATACATTTAACTTCAACGTTTTAATCATACATTAAGGTATGTCCATTAATGTACTCAAATACCTAGAGTTAATATTTTTACTAGCATTATAAACTTAATTTTTATTTGAGGAATTGACCTGTAATAATCTCACCTAGATCTTATTGGCCACTAATAATCTCACCTCAGAATATTTCCTCCACCAGTCCCACCTTTCACCTATTTTTCCTACAATGGTCCCCCGTTAAAAAAACTTAACGGAGTTAAGCTTTTTTCCAAATTACAAACATATTTTTTAGGGCTTTTAATCAGAACGACGATACGAGTCCATTGATGTAAAACTTACTTCGAAATGGTGCTCCAAGTGACTTGATTTTTGTTAATTGGAAATTTAAACACCCGAATTGAAGCGCCGTTTACATCGTTTGGAGCACCGTTTCGAGGCAAATTTTACATCAATGGACTCGTATCGTCGTTCTGATCAAAAGCCCTAAAATATCTGTTTGTAATTTGGAAAAAAGCTTAACTCCGTTAAGTTTTTTTAACGGGGGACCATTGTAGGAAAAATAAGTGAAAGGTGGAGCTAGTGGAGGGAATATTCTGAGGTGGGATTATTAATAGCCAATAAGGTCTAGGTGGGATTATTACAGGCCAATTCCTCTTTTTATTTTAATAACTCAAGATATGATAAAGGTTCGAAGTTAAGGACGGTTATGCTATTTTGTGATTTACCGATAAAAGTTTTAATCTATATCTATACTATATAATAAAAGAAACCACTTTTGGACACTTGTCATCATATTAGAGCATCTCTTATAGATAATTATTATTTTAATTTAATATTTTTTAATTAATTATAGATAACCCTCCTATTAAATATTATTTAGTTTAATATCTTATGGATAATTATTATTTAGTTTAATCTTCTTCTCATTTGAAATATTATTTAGAGAAAATTACGATTTTGGCTCATGTAGTTATATCACTTTTACCCTTTTAGCCCAAAAAATATTTTTTTAACATTTGAGCCCCCCAACGTATTCTTTTCTAACCCTTTTGGCCCATAACACTAACCCTATCCATTAAATGTTAGGGGCCAAAATGGTTAAAAAAAAGACGTTGGGGGCCAAAAAGGTTAGAAAAAAAGATGTTGGGGGGTTTAGATGTTAAAAAAAAATTTGGGTTAAAAGGGTAAAAGTGATATAACCACGGGGGCCAAAATCGTAATTTTATTATTTGATGTATAAAATTAGATTTATTCAATTCGTACAATACACGAGGTTTTTTTAAATATATATATATATATATATATATATTTTTTATTTAATTATAGTAAATTACAAATCGTCCTTTATGTATATCACTTATTGCAAACTGTGTCCATTGGGGTCCATTTGGTCAGATTTAACCACAAAAAATTAACTGAGTTAGGGTTAAAGGACATAATTTGTAAGGGTTTGCAAACATCGAGTACGTTTTCTGTAATTATTGAAGACAAATGACACAGTTTGCAATAAATGACATATATAAAGGTCGATTTTTGTAATTTACTCTATTATTTAATACAAAAAATTACACTTATTCAAACCATGTAATACGCATATTTTTAAAGATGTAATTTTTTTTATTATTTCGTATATAAAATTACATTTATTCAACCCATGTAATAAATGAAGTTTTTTAAAGATGTATTATTTTATTATTTGGTAAACAATATTACATTTATTCAACTCGTGTAATATACGTGGTTTTAAAGATATAACTTTTTTATTTGTTATATAAAATTACATTTATTCAACCTGTACAATATTGTTATTATAGATATAACTTTTTATTATTTAATATATAAAATTATATTTATTCAACTCATGCAATAAAGGGTTTTTAAAGATATATTGTTTTATTATTTAGTATATAAAATTTATTTATTCAATCCGTGTAATACACGGGGTTATAACCTAGTAAAAGTAATATAAGCTAGATCAAATTAATATTTGGATACTTTAATGGTGTAGGATTCATCATTTATTATCCTAGATTTTAACATAATTGTAAATACAATTTTTACACTTTAATGATATTTTTTATTCATAAACTATGAAGTAAAATTACACTTTGTGTCCTTTAAGTATAACCGGATTATAAAACGTGCCTTTTAAAAAATTTAATTTCAGTTTATATCTAAAAATCGCATGTTATATAACAGTTTATATCCTTTTCACCTAACTGAGTTAATTCTCTCAGTTAGGTTAAATTAATGTTAGGGGCAATATTGGTAATACACAAATAATGAAGGGCAATATAGGTATTTTACAAACCAATGAATATAAGACCCCTAAATAACACCCAATCTTTTCATCCATCACCTTCCCCAAATTAGATTAAAGTTAACATCACAAACAAAGTTCGTATTTCTCTCTCTACATATACGATTTAAACAAGGATAACAATTGTTCTTTGTCTACTCTTTACTCTCTAACAAATTAGTAAGACACAATCGATGAAATTGAAGAGGGTTTTCCAGTAGTTACCGTCGAATTATTTGAGGGCTTCGATGGGTCGGCATTGAAAGGGGACGTATTTGGCGGAGAATTTGTGGTCAGTGATGGGTGACGATGGGCAGCTTCATAGATGGATTCGTCGGCGGGATGATAGGGTTTGGTGGCGGGGGTTGTGGTGGTTTCGGTGGGTTTGTTGGAGGAGATGGTGGATTTGATTATTGGGAATTTGTGGTCACGCTAGGGTGGCAAATCAGTGGTGGTTGCAGGTTTGTGTGGCCGAGGTGCAGGATGGTGGGGGTTGGTCGTGGATGGATGATGGTGGATAACTAATCAATGGGGTTGGGCGGATAATGGTTATGGTTTATCGTGGGGGTGAAGGGAAAGGGTTATGCAAGTGTATAGGTAGTGGAAATGGTGGTGTTGAAGGTATGCTTTGTGCAGATGGTGGTGTTGGTGATGGTGGAAGGGTGATAGTGGTGATGGCGGTGCGGTGCGGTGGTGATGATGTGGCTGTGAACAAGAAGGGTGGGGTGAGGCCCACTTAAATTTTAGTTTTAGGTTTCTATTTTTGTTCAAATAAATTGATTGTAAAATGGGAAGTGAAAATACAACTTTGCCCTTAGTTAAAGTGAACATAACTGAGTTTCTTAACAGGGTTAGCCCTAAAGGATATAAATTGTTACATAACATGCGATTTTTAGACATAAATTGAAATTAAATCTTTTAAAAGACACGTTTCATAATTCTGGTAAAACTTAAAGGACACAAAAGTTTAATTTACTCTAAACTATGGATTAGCATACTTAAAATGAGTAAACTGCCATTTTGGTCCCTTTGGTTTGGGCAGTTTTGCCATTTTAGTCAAAATCCCAAACTTTTTAAATCTGGGTCCCTGTGGTTTGCATTTTGTTGCCATTTTAGTCCAAAACTCAAAATCTCTCATTTTTTACTGTTTTAAGGCCCCTTTTTTGTCTTTATCTGCAGGGTAGTTTGGTCCATTTAATTTTCATTAAACCAATTCATTTATTAAAAAACCCCAAATATAAATACCCCCTTATCACAGAGAAATTACATCATCATCTTCAACCTCCCAATCGAAACCCTAACCAGAGATCAAACCCAAAAGAAAACCCTAACCCACAGGAGATCGAAGAACAACAATGGTGGTTTGCACTTGTGGAGCCTCAACCTCACTGAGAACCTCATGGACAACACAAAACCCAGGTCGTCATTTTCACCGGTGCAACAAACCATCAAGCTGTGGATTCGTTGCTTGGGCTGAGCCACCGAAGATTGAGAACCCGGCTGTGATGATTCCTGCACCGTTGGACACCATCAAGCGGCATGAAGAGAATGCAAGACATATGTTTGCTCGGAACATTAAGCTTGAAGAAGAAGCTAAAAAATTGGCACAGGAGAAGAAGATGCTTAAAGTTATCTTAGGTTTCAGTTTTTTGTTGTTCATGTTTTACTATGTTAAGGCTGGTTAGGGTTTGACTTGTGTTTGGATTTTGTAAGTTTGGTCTGTACTATCGACCTGCTAATATGGTTGTTTTGTAAGTTTCTAATGGAAAGTTTGGGGCTTTTTGTAATGAATCATCTACTGTGTTGTGCATCTAATGTGTTATGACAATGTGTCGACATGTGCATCTAATGTGTTGTGCATCTAATGTCTTATGACAATGTGCCGACATGTGCATCTAATGTCTTATGACACTATGCAGTTTACCAAATGTGCAGTTTAACAAATGTGCACCAAATATGCAGCCAAACAGTTTACCAAATCTGTACCAAACAGTTTAACATATGTGAGCCAAATGTGTACAAAATATGCAGCCAAATACTAAATAACAGTTTAGCATAAGAAATGTGCAGCCAAATACCAAATATGCAGCATTTAACATACCAAAACAGATCTGCAAAGTGCAGTCTTTAACATTACATAAACAGTATCATGAACTAATGTGCCAAACATACATTAACACTTTCATGAACTAATGTACCAAAACAGTTTGACACAAACTGTAAACATCACAGTTTGAAACAAACTGCAAAAATGTCAACTGTAGTCAAATGTAGTCCACCTAAGCCTGTGCTTGAACATTCAACCTAAGCCTGTGCCCCCCCTGACCTTGTGCCCCTTCCTGACCTTGTGCCCCTGCCTGTGCTTGTGCCCCTTTCCTTCTAGACTTGCCACAAGTTCTTTTGTTATGCCCCACACCCTTGCAGATTTTACATGTCACTGAGCCTCCCTTCCTTGGCAACTTACTAGTTGCAGGGATCATGTTGCTGACATTCTCAACAGATTCTGCAACTTTAGCCTTCTTTTTTTTTCCTTTGAAGCTGCAACTTTAGCCTCTGCAATCTCCTTTGCAGACTTCTTTCGTTTCTTTTTTGGTCTCCCAATTTGGACATGATACTTTGGAGGGATCAAAGTGGTTGGGCATGCAGATTTAGTCCACAAATCACTGCCATTAACTGGTTCTACATTATGCTTGTAAATCTCAACCCAAGACTCAACCCAATACACTAGATGTACCCATTTTTCAGGAACTCCATCACCTTTACCATGCAATCCCATGTTCCAGATACATGCCACTGCATGTCTACATGGGATGCCTGTTAGATCCCATCTCCTACAAGAGCATGTTCTTTCATCTAATATCACAACTATCTGGTCTTGGTGGTCATTGAAGTATCAATTGCCTATTGAATAACTCACAGATGTTATTCAGCAAAATATCACACCAAGCCCTGCCTGGAATATGTTCAATTCAATTAATTAACATGATCAAAACAAGTCAACTGAAAAAAATTCCTCAAGTGGTAAATTACATACCTGTGAAGTAGGCTCTGACCCAATGTTTGCTTAGAATTTCTTTTAGCCAATCGTGTAGTCCTTTGTCCTTATCAAGAACTGCCTTCATAGCCTTTTCAAACTCAGGAACTGTTGATGCAGATGCACAGTTCCACAACAAGTTTTTTGTATTCATCACCACCCCATTTTGATTTCATATTTTCATGTATATGTCTCAGGCAACATCTGTGCTCTGAGCTTGGATACACTTTCAGTATAGCATGTATCAATCCCTAGCATCATAGTTACAAAATGGGTTAACATTGTAATAAGAAAATGCAAAAATAACAAGTAAATCATTGAACAATAGTTACCTTTTGCCTATCAGTTATTGATGTGCACAAAATGCAACGTATAAATTACATCAATTGTGGCTTAAAACTAACCCTTTTTTAGTACTAATGTTGGAAAAAGTGTGCTTTTGTCTTCCTTTTGTATTTTCAGGATTAAATGAGCTCAAAATAACAAAAGAAGCAAAAAGACAGCAAAATCTAACATAAATACAGGAAAAGGAACAAAAGTGACAAGCCCGACCTCCCCGACAGCATCCTCCTAAGCAAAACAGAGAAGACAGAAGACTGAACACGCCCCGTGCTCAGCGAGCACGGGGCCGTGCCCAAGAAGCAGCAGAAAAGACAAACCTATAGAAGCTTCTACTACCCACCACGGGGCCGTGCCCAACGGACACGGGGGCGTGGTCAACTTGCTGCAGGCGCATTTATTGTAATTGCGAATTATAATTAATGAAGAGAGAGAGTGTCAGATGGACACGGGGCCGTGCCCAGCGGGTACGGGGCCGTGCTCGAGCTTCTGTTCAGCCTATAAATAGGAGTGTTTGGAGCTCTTGCAACTCATCCCTTGGCACACCACCTCTCTCACACTTCACCCACCACCCACCACCCACCACCATCACAATACCATCATCCACCACCATCATCCATTGTCCATCATAGAGTGTGTGAGTCGTCTCGGGATCCAAGATTGATCGTAAGAGTTCTTGACAATCAAAGGCCATGTTTGCCTAAGTCTCTTACATCACTTGGTGAAGACAAGTGTTTAGTGTAATACTTTTTATTTTTAATCTTTTGCACTTTTTAATTGGTTTTGTATTAATGACTTTAATTACTAGTTTCTTATGTTGAAGGTGATTCTTCCTTATCGTTTGTCCGTGGTGTCTTGGCATTATTTTACTGTCTATATAAAATAAAAGATTTTCACCATTCATATCTCCACGGTCTATATGGAGATATGTTGGCTACCTGGTCGGGGGTTAAGGGAACGGTTTAGTAAGAGTCTTGCCATTGTTCAGTGTATAGATCCTGCCAAGGACCTGGGTCAAATTTAGTAGGACCTCCTTCAATACCCAAAGGTATTGGATGGCGGGGGTCCAAACTCTTTGATCCCCTCATAAGTTAAACTACTATTAAAACTTTAACCCAGCTACTTAGGACTGTATCCCTGCTGACTCAGACTACTTAGCTGAGGGTAACGTCGCCTTCAAAAGAAGGGCCTACCACATTATGCATTAATAACTTAATGAATTATCTTTCAATAATCTGACCCTTTAGGATTGTATCCTTGCTGACTCAAACTACTGGGTTGAGGGTAATGTCGCCTTCAAAAGAGGGGCCTACTACAATAAGTAAGATAATCTCTTAAACAAGTGCAAAAGTGCGAAAATAATCAAAGGTTACACTACACACGAGTCGAATCCAAGTGATTCATCTTGTCTATCTGTTTTTATTTTTATTTTTCAGTATTTTAGTTAGTTTTATTTGATTAGACGTTGAGGATAAACCGGTACTAAAAGCTCTTGTGTCCTTGGACGATCTCGGTATCTTACCAACACTATACTACGTCCACGATGGGTACACTTGCCCATATGTGTGTTTAGTGTTAGTAAATATCGTGTTTTATAAATTTAAAACTTGGCTAAAAGTGTAAAAAGGGCTTAAAATATACATCTAATATATATAACACCTCGCACACATCAAGTTTTTGGCGCCCTTGCCGGGGACACAAGGATTTTAAGGAAGTTAGGAATCAACGGCCTAATCATTTTTTTATTTTCTTTTTTTAGGATTTTCTTAAATTTTTTAAGCTTCTGCAGAACTCAGCACGGGGCGTGCCTGTAACATCCGCCAAAAATGAATCTTAGAAAAACCCGACCGGTTTATAAATCGGATTTTAAGTGTAATAAAAAATGAAATTTTTATTATCGTTTAATTTTTATTTATTATTTATAACATTGTGTTATATTAAATTAATTAATATAATTACTTAATGATTTAAAATTCTAAATCAACATATAATTTTTACCTAAGAAACGTTTTAGACATTCAAACTTTTTATCATAATTAAAATTTTGACTAATTTTATATATTTATAAATTAGGGTAGTATAATAATACTCAGATTTTAAAGCAATACTACTAATTCAATGATTATAATGAATGGGAGTTTATTTTCTCTATGAAATACATCTAATAGAAACTAGTAACCGAACATTTTAAATGGTAATCACGGGAATTCAAAACACCATAGACCAAACTAGTAACCGAACAACTTAAAGGTCAATCAAACCTCACCATTATTGTGTTTAACCTCACCATTATGTCAATTAAACCTTGCTAAACTTATTAAAACCATAGACCAAACCATTAATATTCAAATAAATCATGTTAAAACATAATAAATTACCTTTCTTTCCATCATTAAAGCCAAATTTATTCTATAGAATTAGCACACTATAAATATTTGTTTACCTTCACCCATTTTTATCAATCACTCCATACTTCTCTCTCAAACTCTCTAGTGTAGCAAGAAAGCAACAAATTTTTGGAATTCATTTTATTCTTGGATTTTCTTCTTAGAAGGTAGTCTTAAATTTTTTGTTCTTTTATATTTTCTTTTCCTTGTTTCCTTCAATTTACTTAATCAGGATATATATTCCTAATATTTTTTTTTGAATTAATTGTATTTCTTGGAACTTGGGTGCCTTGTTTTAGAATAGGACTATTGAGTTGATTAGCACATATGAAATGCTAGTGATAATGTCATTAATTTTTCTAAATATCACAGTTTTGTTTCTTTTAGAAATTTGTAGCATATTTTATTTTATCTTATAAATTGATTTCACTTTGTCAATTAACATATTCAAGAGGTCGCATGTGTTTTGATTAAATTTTGTTTAATGTAATCATTTTGTCTTTAGAATTTTTATATAAAGATTAGGTTTCTATTTCGAACACAAAATATATTGAAATTCTTTTCTTATTTTTTTTTCAAATAAACAATAATTTGTTATATAGCCGGGGCTCATTCTACATTCATTAATATTGTAAGAAAATAGTATGATTAAACTAAAATTTATTTTAGTTGTTACACATAAAACGGACAGTTATGTAACTATTCCATAAACTTTCTTTTCTCTCTCGTAGAATCAAGATGACACTCTATACAAGTGTGTCATATGATATTCGTGATTATTTACTTAAAGTTTGTTATGTATCGAACGTGTCTAGATTTTTACCAAATGTTCTTTTCTTTTTCGTTTCCTTTCTTTTATTATAAATTCATTCTTTTCTTCTAAACTTTAAATCACAAGTTATCAGTTTTTCTTCTTATTTTATTGTTATTCTTAATTCATTTCCCTTCAATTATAAAATATTTAATTATAATTCTTTTATGACAATTAAATGTAATAAGGGGATGACATATAACCGATTATAAACCATAAATTTTAGAGATATTATTTAATGTATGAAAAATTTATAAGATCATTTACGTGTGGTATTTTCACATCTAGGATAAACCGTTTGTTCGTTCTCTTGGATTGTTCCAATCTTTACTCGTACGTTCTTACAAGAAATCGCAACGCAATCAACGTGAGTATACTCGAATTCCCCTCTTTACGTTTACCACTTTTTGGGGTGTAACATGTTTACTTACCAAAACTTACACATGAACATTTTACTTAATTGCACAAACGTTCCTATAACATGCTTGTATACGTGATTGCTTGATACTTTAAACTTGGGTTGAGGACATCTTGTGTTAGACTTATCATTAACTTCGTACGAGCCTATCCGTGACATATATAGCGCTATAGGATTAACGCACCGCCCGTAGACTTGTGGTTATGTCATGAGCATATTGCGTTTCATCACTGGTTTGATATGTTAGACACATGCCGACTTTAATGTTTATCTTGAATCACATGCTAGTTATGAGGAATCGTTTAAACTTATCTTTTTATGCTATGTAAGTATCAAACTTGTATACTCGCCTTTGCTTTTGCATTGAATTGTATTTTAAACATGTTACAGGTTGAAGATGATGATTGCTATGAAATGAAGTAGCGATGATACCTAGAAACACATTTAGACGTGTTAGGTTTAATATGATTTGATGTTTTTATGTTTGAACATGTTGTATTTGGATTTTATGTAATGTTTGACAATTTGAAATTCATGAAATGAAATGGGTTTATTTAAATATTGACACAATTAGTGTTATGAAGTCTCTTGCAATCTCGTTTTCGTTTCATCCCGATGTTTCCGCCATCGGTTGGGGTGTGACAGATTGGTATCAGAGACATAACTATAGGGAATTAGGAAAAGTAGGAATGCTTTAACCTAGTCTATAGTTCTAGAGCTTTATTTTGCTTAAACCACTTTCCTGATACTTTATTTGCTCCTTAATTGTTTTCTTTTGACCTTTTTAAACATATATGTCAGTTTTGTGTTAATACTTACTTTATTATCTGTTAATACTTGTTGTATTGTCCCATTCTTAAGAGTTATTCTTGAAATGTCGTTTACATGTTATTTTCTTGAGATGCTTATTGTGCTTATACTTCTTATTATTTTGAACATACTTCTTTTTACTCATTTATACTAAAATCAAAACCACTCGTAATACACAAATGAGACGACTTCACCAAAATAGGCGTGAAACCCACAATTTGGTGAACAACTCTCAATCCATCTACTTTTCCTTTTTACATGAAATTCACCATCAAGCTAGGAGTGAAATCCTCACCTTGACGGAGAAATTCAAATTTTAAAATTCTAGTGGACCCTCGTCAAAGTGTTGAAATTAAATTTTTGACCCGACGAGTACCAACCACACTTAGGATACGAAATCGCCAAGTTAGGGGTGAAGCCCGCACCTTGTCGACTAGTTCCACTCCTTGATTTTTCATAAATCCCGCCAAGTCTCAAAATTTCGATTGGTTTGGGACATGTAGTAACCGGAAGGGTAAATACCGTTAACCGACTTGTCGGCGAGAGTATTCCACCTATTAGGCCAAAGCATGCTCCTCAAATTCAAAAGACTTTTCGACCACTTTAGTTAGTCAAAGTTCCATTTTGGAACCATCCAAATTTTAATCAAACAGGTGTTTCTTTTATTTATCTTATACGATGCAACCTTTCAAATTCAAATTTACCTTCGATATTTTCTTTTCACACACACAACATATTAAATCTTTTTCATACATTTATACATATGCATGACTTCATATAATTTTATTCATATTCCTTATAACCAAAATGGAGACATATCATAGGAGTGATTTCCTTACCTTGACGATTAGCTCCACTCCTTCTTTACGTAAAACGACCTCACCATTGGGTTAGGGGTGATTCCTTTACCTAGGTGATCGTTACCAAATCTTTCCCTCAAAAAATTTTATTATGCAAACCCAATCATGTCTTATACCTAAATCTTTTATTATTTATCAAAATACCTACTTATATCAAATTTCAAAGTTTATTGTTTTGTCAAACGTATTTCTTACCCTACTATCTATTTTTTTTATAACTCGCATACACAAAATTCTTAATCATACTTTAAAACGTTTTATTACCCGAAATTCAAAACCTTACGAAATGCTAACTATCAATTTACATCGGTCCAATGAATCTCTTGCCCATGAACTTCATATTCGACTTAACCACTAAAACACACTCACGTTATATCACCACACTAAAGACTTTCATTCTCAAACGAAATTCAAACTAACTTTCTCATATACTTATAATATCCTATAGATATTATACGATCATTTTACCAAAGATTTTTTTAACATCAACAAATCATTTGTTAAAACTCTTCCCAGTGATCAGGAAGTCCGTTTTGCTAAATTTCTTTTCTAAGGATCAACGTTTTCACAAGAACCTTCAAATTTCAACATTCATATTTTAATGCAAGATCCTTTGAAATACTACGAACTTATTAACAACGAACTTTTATACACCGCTTAATACGTCATTCAAAATTTCTAAACATGGGGGGGGGCAAGAAGACTTCACGGGAACCGACAATCTTCAACTTACGTAAACTCTTTTAAAACAAAAGTAGCATTTCCATTCATTACAAAATATGTTTTGCATAACCAATGAGTACTTTCTGTTATCTACATTTACAAACTACATTCTACATTCCAAATCAAACTCAATCTAGTTTTGATTCAATAAACTCAACATTTGGCTTAAACAACGATACATGTAAATCATCATACACGTTTTAGTCGATACCTCGCGACGAATCCGCTTACGTCATTCGTTTTACATATTAAAATTTCTCGAGCATATAATGCCCAATTTCGCTATGCTTCAGCATACACTATATACGTAATTTTATTATTCGTACCTACGCTTATGCTCATACGTTTTATGCTTACGCTTATACTCATACGTTTATGCTTATACTTATACTACTTATACGTTTTATGTCTATGGTCATACTTATTTGAATAATCATATTTAAACTTATATCTATGCCTCATACTTTCATTCATACTCTTGATTCATACATTCGTACCCGTACGCGAGTGGAATCCGAGAGATTCGCTTGCATGGGTCCCATACATACTTAAGCATGGACTTGCTTATATACTACATTCTTATACGTACACATTCTTATTTTCAAATTTATGTATACCCTGATTCATACACAATTAGTACAAGTTATGCGGATCATGCGACGATCAAAATAATCGCGGGTGCACACGGGTTTATAGTGATAAGCGCATGAGAACCATAGAGTGTACCGCTGTGTATGGTAAGACACGGAACGTAACATGACACCGAATACGAAACAGACGTAATATGGTCAAAGCATGGTGGATACGCCGCTGGTACTTCTTATATATAAGTGTTTTCACCATGTTACTAAACTTTTGAAAAAAACGTGCCATGAGAAATTCAGTGTTTACAGACCATGTTTGGACCTAATATGCAACTTTAACAACTCACGAACGCATTGCTAATACATTAAATCTGATTATCCACAACGAGACCTCATTCTTAACACACTACTTTTGTCTATCTGATACTTATGCCATTCTTATACTTGCATTCACTTAGAATCAATCGTTCGCTTTTATACTCCCCTTATTCTCCCTTATTCTTTGTCTTTTATACGAACCTCGTTCGCGATCAAGTCTCATCTATTCTTTCTTTTGAATCTTTAAAAGTCTTCCTCTTAGATTTCGAGGACGAAATCTCCTAAAGTAGGGGAGACTGTAACATCCGCCAAAAATGAATCTTAGAAAAACCCGACCGGTTTATAAATCGGATTTTAAGTGTAATAAAAAATGAAATTTTTATTATCGTTTAATTTTTATTTATTATTTATAACATTGTGTTATATTAAATTAACTAATATAATTACTTAATGATTTAAAATTCTAAATCAACATATAATTTTTACCTAAGAAACGTTTTAGACATTCAAACTTTTTATCATAATTAAAATTTTGACTAATTTTATATATTTATAAATTAGGGTAGTATAATAATACTCAGATTTTAAAGCAATACTACTAATTCAATGATTATAATAAATGGGAGTTTATTTTCTCTATGAAATACATCTAATAGAAACTAGTAACCGAACATTTTAAATATTAATCACGGGAATTCAAAACACCATAGACCAAACTAGTAACCGAACAACTTAAAGGTCAATCAAACCTCACCATTATTGTGTTTAACCTCACCATTATGTCAATTAAACCTTGCTAAACTTATTAAAACCATAGACCAAACCATTAATATTCAAATAAATCATGTTAAAACATAATAAGTTACCTTTCTTTCCATCATTAAAGCCAAATTTATTCTATAGAATTAGCACACTATAAATATTTGTTTACCTTCACCCATTTTTATCAATCACTCCATACTTCTCTCTCAAACTCTCTAGTGTAGCAAGAAAGCAACAAATTTTTGGAATTCATTTTATTCTTGGATTTTCTTCTTAGAAGGTAGTCTTAAATTTTTTTGTTCTTTTATATTTTCTTTTCCTTGTTTCCTTCAATTTACTTAATCAGGATATATATTCCTAATATTTTTTTTTGAATTAATTGTATTTCTTGGAACTTGGGTGCCTTGTTTTAGAATAGGACTATTGAGTTGATTAGCACATATGAAATGCTAGTGATAATGTCATTAATTTTTCTAAATATCACAGTTTTGTTTCTTTTAGAAATTTGTAGCATATTTTATTTTATCTTATAAATTGATTTCACTTTGTCAATTAACATATTCAAGAGGTCGCATGTGTTTTGATTAAATTTTGGTTAATGTAATCATTTTGTCTTTAGAATTTTTATATAAAGATTAGGTTTCTATTTCGAACACAAAATATATTGAAATTCTTTTCTTATTTTTTTTTTCAAATAAACAATAATTTGTTATATAGCCGGGGCTCATTCTACATTCATTAATATTGTAAGAAAATAGTATGATTAAACTAAAATTTATTTTAGTTGTTACACATAAAACGGACAGTTATGTAACTATTCCATAAACTTTCTTTTCTCTCTCGTAGAATCAAGATGACACTCTATACAAGTGTGTCATATGATATTCGTGATTATTTACTTAAAGTTTGTTATGTATCGAACGTGTCTAGATTTTTACCAAATGTTCTTTTCTTTTTCGTTTCCTTTCTTTTATTATAAATTCATTCTTTTCTTCTAAACTTTAAATCACAAGTTATCAGTTTTTCTTCTTATTTTATTGTTATTCTTAATTCATTTCCCTTCAATTATAAAATATTTAACTATAATTCTTTTATGACAATTAAATGTAATAAGGGGATGACATATAACCGATTATAAACCATAAATTTTAGAGATATTATTTAATGTATGAAAAATTTATAAGATCATTTACGTGTGGTATTTTCACATCTAGGATAAACCGTTTGTTCGTTCTCTTGGATTGTTCCAATCTTTACTCGTACGTTCTTACAAGAAATCGCAACGCAATCAACGTGAGTATACTCGAATTCCCCTCTTTACGTTTACCACTTTTTGGGGTGTAACATGTTTACTTACCAAAACTTACACATGAACATTTTACTTAATTGCACAAACGTTCCTATAACATGCTTGTATACGTGATTGCTTGATACTTTAAACTTGGGTTGAGGACATCTTGTGTTAGACTTATCATTAACTTCGTACGAGCCTATCCGTGACATATATAGCGCTATAGGATTAACGCACCGCCCGTAGACTTGTGGTTATGTCATGAGCATATTGCGTTTCATCACTGGTTTGATATGTTAGACACATGCCGACTTTAATGTTTATCTTGAATCACATGCTAGTTATGAGGAATCGTTTAAACTTATCTTTTTATGCTATGTAAGTATCAAACTTGTATACTCGCCTTTGCTTTTGCATTGAATTGTATTTTAAACATGTTACAGGTTGAAGATGATGATTGCTATGAAATGAAGTAGCGATGATACCTAGAAACACATTTAGACGTGTTAGGTTTAATATGATTTGATGTTTTTATGTTTGAACATGTTGTATTTGGATTTTATGTAATGTTTGACAATTTGAAATTCATGAAATGAAATGGGTTTATTTAAATATTGACACAATTAGTGTTATGAAGTCTCTTGCAATCTCGTTTTCGTTTCATCCCGATGTTTCCGCCATCGGTTGGGGTGTGACAGATTGGTATCAGAGACATAACTATAGGGAATTAGGAAAAGTAGGAATGCTTTAACCTAGTCTATAGTTCTAGAGCTTTATTTTGCTTAAACCACTTTCCTGATACTTTATTTGCTCCTTAATTGTTTTCTTTTGACCTTTTTAAACATATATGTCAGTTTTGTGTTAATACTTACTTTATTATCTGTTAATACTTGTTGTATTGTCCCATTCTTAAGAGTTATTCTTGAAATGTCGTTTACGTGTTATTTTCTTGAGATGCTTATTGTGCTTATACTTCTTATTATTTTGAACATACTTCTTTTTACTCATTTATACTAAAATCAAAACCACTCGTAATACACAAATGAGACGACTTCACCAAAATAGGCGTGAAACCCACAATTTGGTGAACAACTCTCAATCCATCTACTTTTCCTTTTTACATGAAATTCACCATCAAGCTAGGAGTGAAATTCTCACCTTGACGGAGAAATTCAAATTTTAAAATTCTAGTGGACCCTCGTCAAAGTGTTGAAATTAAATTTTTGACCCGACGAGTACCAACCACACTAGGATACGAAATCGCCAAGTTAGGGGTGAAGCCCGCACCTTGTCGACTAGTTCCACTCCTTGATTTTTCATAAATCCCGCCAAGTCTCAAAATTTCGATTGGTTTGGGACATGTAGTAACCGGAAGGGTAAATACCGTTAACCGACTTGTCGGCGAGAGTATTCCACCTATTAGGCCAAAGCATGCTCCTCAAATTCAAAAGACTTTTCGACCACTTTGGTTAGTCAAAGTTCCATTTTGGAACCATCCAAATTTTAATCAAACAGGTGTTTCTTTTATTTATCTTATACGATGCAACCTTTCAAATTCAAATTTACCTTCGATATTTTCTTTTCACACACACAACATATTAAATCTTTTTCATACATTTATACATATGCATGACTTCATATAATTTTATTCATATTCCTTATAACCAAAATGGAGACATATCATAGGAGTGATTTCCTTACCTTGACGATTAGCTCCACTCCTTCTTTACGTAAAACGACCTCACCATTGGGTTAGGGGTGATTCCTTTACCTAGGTGATCGTTACCAAATCTTTCCCTCAAAAAATTTTATTATGCAAACCCAATCATGTCTTATACCTAAATCTTTTATTATTTATCAAAATACCTACTTATATCAAATTTCAAAGTTTATTGTTTTGTCAAACGTATTTCTTACCCTACTATCTATTTTTTTATAACTCGCATACACAAAATTCTTAATCATACTTTAAAACGTTTTATTACCCGAAATTCAAAACCTTACGAAATGCTAACTATCAATTTACATCGGTCCAATGAATCTCTTGCCCATGAACTTCATATTCGACTTAACCACTAAAACACACTCACGTTATATCACCACACTAAAGACTTTCATTCTCAAACGAAATTCAAGCTAACTTTCTCATATACTTATAATATCCTATAGATATTATACGATCATTTTACCAAAGATTTTTTTAACATCAACAAATCATTTGTTAAAACTCTTCCCAGTGATCACCAAGTCCGTTTTGCTAAATTTCTTTTCTAAGGATCAACGTTTTCACAAGAACCTTCAAATTTCAACATTCATATTTTAATGCAAGATCCTTTGAAATACTACAAACTTATTATTTACAACGAACTTTTATACACCGCTTAATACGTCATTCAAAATTTCTAAACATGGGGGGGGGCAAGAAGACTTCACGGGAACCGACAATCTTCAACTTACGTAAACTCTTTTAAAACAAAAGTAGCATTTCCATTCATTACAAAATATGTTTTGCATAACCAATGAGTACTTTCTGTTATCTGCATTTACAAACTACATTCTACGTTCCAAATCAAACTCAATCTAGTTTTGATTCAATAAACTCAACATTTGGCTTAAACAACGATACATGTAAATCATCATACACGTTTTAGTCGATACCTCGCGACGAATCCGCTTACGTCATTCGTTTTACATATTAAAATTTCTCGAGCATATAATGCCCAATTTCGCTATGCTTCAGCATACACTATATACGTAATTTTATTATTCGTACCTACGCTTATGCTCATACGTTTTATGCTTACGCTTATACTCATACGTTTATGCTTATACTTATACTACTTATACGTTTTATGTCTATGGTCATACTTATTTGAATAATCATATTTAAACTTATATCTATGCCTCATACTTTCATTCATACTCTTGATTCATACATTCGTACCCGTACGCGAGTGGAATCCGAGAGATTCGCTTGCATGGGTCCCATACATACTTAAGCATGGACTTGCTTATATACTACATTCTTATACGTACACATTCTTATTTTCAAATTTATGTATACCCCGATTCATACACAATTAGTACAAGTTATGCGGATCATGCGACGATCAAAATAATCGCGGGTGCACACGGGTTTATAGTGATAAGCGCATGAGAACCATAGAGTGTACCGCTGTGTATGGTAAGACACGGAACGTAACATGACACCGAATACGAAACAGACGTAATATGGTCAAAGCATGGTGGATACGCCGCTGGTACTTCTTATATATAAGTGTTTTCACCATGTTACTAAACTTTTGAAAAAAACGTGCCATGAGAAATTCAGTGTTTACAGACCATGTTTGGACCTAATATGCAACTTTAACAACTCACGAACGCATTGCTAATACATTAAATCTGATTATCCACAACGAGACCTCATTCTTAACACACTACTTTTGTCTATCTGATACTTATGCCATTCTTATACTTGCATTCACTTAGAATCAATCGTTCGCTTTTATACTCCCCTTATTCTCCCTTATTCTTTGTCTTTTATACGAACCTCGTTCGCGATCAAGTCTCATCTATTCTTTCTTTTGAATCTTTAAAAGTCTTCCTCTTAGATTTCGAGGACGAAATCTCCTAAAGTAGGGGAGACTGTAACATCCGCCAAAAATGAATCTTAGAAAAACCCGACCGGTTTATAAATCGGATTTTAAGTGTAATAAAAAATGAAATTTTTATTATCGTTTAATTTTTATTTATTATTTATAACATTGTGTTATATTAAATTAACTAATATAATTACTTAATGATTTAAAATTCTAAATCAACATATAATTTTTACCTAAGAAACGTTTTAGACATTCAAACTTTTTATCATAATTAAAATTTTGACTAATTTTATATATTTATAAATTAGGGTAGTATAATAATACTCAGATTTTAAAGCAATACTACTAATTCAATGATTATAATAAATGGGAGTTTATTTTCTCTATGAAATACATCTAATAGAAACTAGTAACCGAACATTTTAAATATTAATCACGGGAATTCAAAACACCATAGACCAAACTAGTAACCGAACAACTTAAAGGTCAATCAAACCTCACCATTATTGTGTTTAACCTCACCATTATGTCAATTAAACCTTGCTAAACTTATTAAAACCATAGACCAAACCATTAATATTCAAATAAATCATGTTAAAACATAATAAGTTACCTTTCTTTCCATCATTAAAGCCAAATTTATTCTATAGAATTAGCACACTATAAATATTTGTTTACCTTCACCCATTTTTATCAATCACTCCATACTTCTCTCTCAAACTCTCTAGTGTAGCAAGAAAGCAACAAATTTTTGGAATTCATTTTATTCTTGGATTTTCTTCTTAGAAGGTAGTCTTAAATTTTTTGTTCTTTTATATTTTCTTTTCCTTGTTTCCTTCAATTTACTTAATCAGGATATATATTCCTAATATTTTTTTTTGAATTAATTGTATTTCTTAGAACTTGGGTGCCTTGTTTTAGAATAGGACTATTGAGTTGATTAGCACATATGAAATGCTAGTGATAATGTCATTAATTTTTCTAAATATCACAGTTTTGTTTCTTTTAGAAATTTGTAGCATATTTTATTTTATCTTATAAATTGATTTCACTTTGTCAATTAACATATTCAAGAGGTCGCATGTGTTTTGATTAAATTTTGGTTAATGTAATCATTTTGTCTTTAGAATTTTTATATAAAGATTAGGTTTCTATTTCGAACACAAAATATATTGAAATTCTTTTCTTATTTTTTTTTCAAATAAACAATAATTTGTTATATAGCCGGGGCTCATTCTACATTCATTAATATTGTAAGAAAATAGTATGATTAAACTAAAATTTATTTTAGTTGTTACACATAAAACGGACAGTTATGTAACTATTCCATAAACTTTCTTTTCTCTCTCGTAGAATCAAGATGACACTCTATACAAGTGTGTCATATGATATTCGTGATTATTTACTTAAAGTTTGTTATGTATCGAACGTGTCTAGATTTTTACCAAATGTTCTTTTCTTTTTCGTTTCCTTTCTTTTATTATAAATTCATTCTTTTCTTCTAAACTTTAAATCACAAGTTATCAGTTTTTCTTCTTATTTTATTGTTATTCTTAATTCATTTCCCTTCAATTATAAAACATTTAACTATAATTCTTTTATGACAATTAAATGTAATAAGGGGATGACATATAACCGATTATAAACCATAAATTTTAGAGATATTATTTAATGTATGAAAAATTTATAAGATCATTTACGTGTGGTATTTTCACATCTAGGATAAACCGTTTGTTCGTTCTCTTGGATTGTTCCAATCTTTACTCGTACGTTCTTACAAGAAATCGCAACGCAATCAACGTGAGTATACTCGAATTCCCCTCTTTACGTTTACCACTTTTTGGGGTGTAACATGTTTACTTACCAAAACTTACACATGAACATTTTACTTAATTGCACAAACGTTCCTATAACATGCTTGTATACGTGATTGCTTGATACTTTAAACTTGGGTTGAGGACATCTTGTGTTAGACTTATCATTAACTTCGTACGAGCCTATCCGTGACATATATAGCGCTATAGGATTAACGCACCGCCCGTAGACTTGTGGTTATGTCATGAGCATATTGCGTTTCATCACTGGTTTGATATGTTAGACACATGCCGACTTTAATGTTTATCTTGAATCACATGCTAGTTATGAGGAATCGTTTAAACTTATCTTTTTATGCTATGTAAGTATCAAACTTGTATACTCGCCTTTGCTTTTGCATTGAATTGTATTTTAAACATGTTACAGGTTGAAGATGATGATTGCTATGAAATGAAGTAGCGATGATACCTAGAAACACATTTAGACGTGTTAGGTTTAATATGATTTGATGTTTTTATGTTTGAACATGTTGTATTTGGATTTTATGTAATGTTTGACAATTTGAAATTCATGAAATGAAATGGGTTTATTTAAATATTGACACAATTAGTGTTATGAAGTCTCTTGCAATCTCGTTTTCGTTTCATCCCGATGTTTCCGCCATCGGTTGGGGTGTGACAGTGCCCGCTGAACACGCCCCCGTGCCCAATCATTAGAACTGGCAATCTTGTTTTAAGTCAGACAGTAAGCTGAACACGGGGCCGTCCCCACCTAACACGCCCCCGTGCCCAAGATTCAGTTACTGAAAACAGAACCGTAAGATCCCGACGGTTGGTAATTTCTGACACAAAAATGAGTGATAATGATTTTTTTTTTACTTTCGGCACTCTTATGGTACGTGGTGTCAATTATGTGGAGGCGGTCATAAAGAATTAGAATGTTATTTTCTAAATTATAAGCCCCACTATATAGACCCATCGTTTGCCTGTATCCTTAAGAGGGGCGAAAGTAAAAATAATCCTTATCTCTCCCTCGAAGGCGCCCAACCAGATATTCTAGGAGAAATGCTTCTTGATGAACTATTTCAACTAGAAGTTCTAGTTCTTAATTGGTTAAACGAACTTAAGATGGATTTCCTTGATTCATCTCAAGACGATTACCAAGAAGAAGTGTTGGGGTCGCATTCAGACAACCTCGCTGCTCCCGACAATACCTTCAACTCTAGCGAAGACTTGGACGATAGTCGTCCCTGTGCCGATTGTGCCGTGAAGGACTCCCCATCGACTTCGTTCGGTGCATACATAGACCTGAGCGATTCGGCATACACCTTCTTTAACAAGAGCCCGGAAAAGGGTTGGACTTGTCCACCTACATTTAGCATAGGAATCACCCTCACCGACAACCTCTTGCGTTCTCGTCTTAACCTAGATCAATTAAGGTATCTTAGGCACTATGGGGTTGTTCCATTCAGTAAGGAACCACCCGATCCGGATTAGTTCCTTGAAAATAGACAAACTTCATAATCAGCCCTTCGACACGGGGCCGTGCCCAGCCAACACGCCCCCGTGTCCACCAAAAGATTCCTTTCTGACTTTATGTCAGAATGCGGACAAACTGTGTCAGGATCCTGTCTGCACACGGGGCCGTGTCCGGCGGACACGGGGCCGTGTCCAGCATGCTGTCGTTTTCTATAAATGCAGCCAAGAATCCTGCACATTTGGACCATCCAGGGACAGAGATTTGAAGGGATCTTCTCTCCTACCATCCTAGGTATGCTCTAAAATAAGGTTCCAACAACCATCTTGTCCTTTCCTCTTTTATCCATTTCCTTCTTCTTCATCTTTCTCCAAAAACCTCCATTAAAGTTTGAAATTTCAAGCTTTATGGCAAGAATTATTGAGTTTTGTTCAAGGAATCTTGTTAAAAATAAGTTGTATAACATTGTTTTAAGTTACTATTGTTCAAAATGGCTTCACAAGATAGAAAAATAACTTAGAACTTCAAGATTCCTTGTTTCAAAACTCTGCAGAAAGGTGAACACGGGGCCGTGCTCATTGAGCACGAGGCCGTGTCCAAGGTATTGTTTCATAAAAATAAACTGTTTTCGGTTTATTTTCGTAGAATGTCAAGTGAAAACAGTGGAACATCGTCATCACATTCAAGAAATAGTAGAAGTGGGAGAAGGCCTTCCATTGAAGCTACCCTTGTACACTACGTCATGGCACTACGGGAAGCTCTCGATGAAATGACTTCGGTAGAGGAGGTCCTAATAGACCGTATAAATTATCTTACGGTGGGGCTGGAAAATAGTTTTCAAGAGATTAACCTCTTGCACCAGAGGTTAAATATTCTTGTGACACCTCCCATGGAACCCATCCTCCCTCAAGAGGAGTGGAACCTAGCACTAGGAGTAAACAACCCTACTGAATGGGGTGACATTCCAGCGGAGCCTCCTCTTGAAAATCTACAAGAAGTCCCGGTGGAAGTTACACCTCCTCAAACCGACGCCAACGAGCCCTCCTTCCTCCTCCCAAGGGAGATAGAGGAGTGGCTCGCCGACATATGAGGATTCCATTCCCGGAGGAAGGAGTTCTATGAAGCCGCATTCAACCAAGACTAATACTTTCTCGGAAATTTTGCTAATTAAAATAACTTGTAGGCTAGAACTTCTTGGTTTAAGCTTCTTGTGCTTATTTATCTAACTTACTAGTATTCTAGGACTATGTAATTCTCTCTATGATTTTTAATGAAATGATGGTTTTAAGGTTTGGATGATGTTGTAATAAATAAAACACACTCGGGATGGTCAAGGATAACAAGGGAAATGAGAAACATAGCTCCATGCACGAAAACAGGGCCATCCGACAACAATTTCTTCATCACAGTAAGCTCAGCACGGGCCGTGTCCGCCCAACACGGCCCCGTGCTGCACATCCTGCAGAAAAGTGCCCAGTTCAGGTAACTGGACACGGGCCGTGTTCGCTGAACACGCCCCCGTGTCCATTCTTCTGTTTCTTTTCTTTAATTTTTGTTACTGGCACCTGAACACGGGGCCGTGCCCGGTCACCACGGGGCCGTGTCCAGAATGCCAGTAACATAAAATCTTGCTTTTTAACACCCTATTACACATTCAATCAACCTAAAAACTTATTTTGGGGACACATTGAGGACAATGTGTAATTTAAGTGTGGGGGGGGGGATGCTAAAACCTTGAATCTTGCAAGTCCTAATAACAAGCCTTACACAAAACTCTATTGGAACCGCTAATCACCCCAAATTTTTTTTCGAAAATTTTCAATTTTTTTTACTTGTCTAAGTTTAAGTTGGGAATTCAAGTTCTAACAAGGTTATATTTTTACAAGTTTACAACCGATAGCGTCGTGATAAAAAGAACCAACATAAGAAAATTATGAAACGGCATGACAAGCTTAGTTAAAATTTGATTATATATACTTGATCACATAAAAACCCATTCCCACAAAAGTGAGTTTTGAGACTTTATTGAGCATACAAATATATATCTTTACACTAAATGCTCATTTTTCGTTTCTTGTGTGAATAGCCGCTTGGTTCTTACAACTCTAGAACTTGCCATGACAAATGCATTCCCGGTCCTTACCAACTTAAACCCAAGTAAGTAAATGATGAAGGCATTAGGACTAACTTTTTTTTCTTTCAACACCATTATTTTCATTTTTTTATCACCTACCCAAAATCCCCCTAGTTAACCCCTTTGAGCCTAAACCTTTTCATTTCTTAACCCAAAACCATCACCCTTTTTACCCACCTAAACCCTTTTTCATTTTAACCCTTTATTTTAGTAATAAAGCCCGGTTTTCGTGTGACTTCGAAAAAAAAAGATGATGATGAAGTTGGAAATAAACAAACAAAGCTCCTCAAACAAAGGCTTGTTTGAATAAATACTTCATTAAAATAAAAAGTCACAAAAAAACAAAATGTTTTACGAAAACCGACGCTTTTTACGCCTTTCTCCCTTTTCTACTAACCACTAAACCAACCACCCACCTTTAGCCCAAGCCTAACCCTTCACCCAAGAAAGTCCTCTTGATATTTACAAAAGTTTATAGTTAAAAAGGAGGAGGATTGATTGCTTGGCAAGCTTATGGTAGGAGTAAGCTTCATGCCGCTCTCGAGTGATTCACTAAAAATACACCTTCGGCCGAGTGTTGAGTGATTCCCCCGTGAGGCATGTGAACTTGTATATAAATAGAATTTTAAAGAGGTATGTTATGCCCTAATAAATAATTTGTCTTATGAAATGTTTTTAATAAATCATGACGAATAGGATTGTAAATAAATAAAAATAAAACCTAAACGATCTTGGAAAATCCCTACACTCTATGACAAAGCCCAAAAACCTTCTCTTCTGCCCATTCCATTTGGGAGTGAATAAAGCCACATTATAAAGAGTTTTGCTTGAGGACAAGCAAAGATTCAAGTGTGGGGGTATTTGATGTGCACAAAATGCAACATATAAATTACATCAATTGTGGCTTAAAACTAACCCTTTTTAGTACTAATGTTGGAAAAAAGTGTGCTTTTGTCTTCCTTTTGTATTTTCAGGATTAAATGAGCTCAAAATAACGAAAGAAGCAAAAAGACAGCAAAATCTAACATAAATACAGGAAAAGGAACAAAAGTGACAAGCCCGACCTCCCCGACAGCATCCTCCCAAGCAAAACAGAGAAGACAGAAGAATGAACACGCCCCGTGCTCAGCGAGCACGGGGCCGTGCCCAAGAAGCAGCAGAAAAGACAAACCTATAGAAGCTTCTACTGCCCACCACGTGGCCGTGCCCAGCGGACACGGGGGCGTGGTCAACTTGCTGCAGGCGCATTTATTGTAATTGCGAATTACAATTAATGAAGGGAGAGAGTGTCAGATGGACACAGGGCCGTGCCCAGCGGGCACGGGGCCGTGCCCGAGCTTCTGTTCAGCCTATAAATAGGAGTGTTTGGAGCTCTTGTAACTCATCCCTTGGCACACCACCTCTCTCACACTTCACCCACCACCCACCACCATTACAACACCATCATCCACCACCATCATCCATTGTCCATCATAGAGTGTGTGAGTCATCTCGGGATCCAAGATTGATCGTAAGAGTTCTTGACGATCAAAGGCCATGTTTGCCTAAGTCTCTTACATCACTTGGTGAAGACAAGTGTTTAGTGTAATACTTTTTATTTTTAATCTTTTGCACTTTTTAATTGGTTTTGTATTAATGACTTTAATTACTAGTTTCTTATGTTGAAGGTGATTCTTCCTTATCGTTTGTCCGTGGTGTCTTGGCATTATTTTACTGTCTATATAAAATAAAAGATTTTCACCATTCATATCTCCACGGTCTATATGGAGATATGTTGGCTACCTAGTCGGGGGTTAAGGGAACGGTTTGGTAAGAGTTGAAAGACCCGGTTGATAATACTAGATTTATTGATAAATAAACTTGCAATTACTACCAGAATTTAGAATTTACAAAAAAAAAAAAAAACAACTTTCAGAAATTATTTAAACCGTAACTAGTCATAACGTTAACGTATGATTCTTACTAGACAATGTTCAAGATTAAAACTTCAAGTGTTTACATAGATATAAAACAGAAGATTCTAGTGCGGGAGCGTTGTTTGGTGTGTTCGGTTCGATTTGATTGCTTGATCTTCATCCTACTACTTGAAATACCTGGGACTGAAAATTTTAAACAAACATTAGTATTATGATCCTTGAAAGTTAACATGTTCGAAAACCAGGTCCGAAAACATATTCAAGAAATCAAAATTTAAAATAAAATCACATTTAAACTGGGCGCTACCGTAACTTACGGTAGCACCGTAAGTTACGGTGGCCCCTGGACTATTGTGGCCTACCGTAACTCAGTAGAAAACCACCGTAGCATTTCACTGGCTACCGTAAATTACGGTACTACCGTAATATACGGTAGCTGCTGTACATGTTTTCTTGTTTTATTTTGCCGTTTTGCCGAATCTTTTCCTGCGTCAAAACGGTTTACTTTTGCATAAGGCTGTTAATCGACTAAGCTAATTACCTATACCCAAATTTTACCAATGACAACACTTGACTATTCTCAGGAGGGAATGTCTACGGAATAGTCTACAAGCTTGTTTCCAAGGCTTCAAGTTTGCCCTTTTATGCTACTTGTCATGCTTATGACTTCTAAACTTTAACTCCTATATTAGGAGTTAAGTTTCTCAACTTGTTTAACGTGTCTGCCATGCGGCTTACGCTTTGTTTATAACCATGGATTAATAAGTAATGGCGTCTAGCTTCATGTTTACTACAAAACTTGTTTTGACCCGTTTGGGTGCTGAATTAAGCACCATTCAGGGCATGCAAGAATCCATGTTTGTCACTTGTTTTGACCCGTTTCACTTGTTTAAGACACTAGTGATATTCGTGACATATTGGTAAATCTTGATTATCATGTTTCAGAATGACTACATAAAACTAACAATTAGGCATAATGTAATGAAACGATAAATTTCGTACCTTTAGAGCACGCCTTTCCCCCGTGAATTCCCTCCGGCTTGTCCGCTTGATGATCCGGACTCTTTGCCTAGAAAATTCAGTTTACAGCTTGTTTAGAATTCTTTTCATGACCATAATCACATCATTGTGAACCATGATCAAATCTGCGTTTTCATCCTATTTTTAACATTTAAATCCTCACTTAGGCATTTCAACAAACACCTAACGGGTCAGATTCTTCTATAATTATTACCAAGTTCATGATTTGTAATTGACATCTAATTTCACTAAATTAGTAAATTTCACATACATCTTGACATCTATATTTCTGAATTTACTTTATCAATTCAGATTTCCCAATAACAAATAGTCATAATTCTAGTATTCATCAAGTTTCCTTCAACTCATTAGTCTCCTAACATGTAAACCCCAAACCTTACAAACATGATGCAAAGTTTTCACAAGGAATCACCTAGGGTTTGACTCTGGACATCATATTAATTCAACATTCATTCATGCATGGCATATCTAGGCTCAATTTTAGTTTTTCACAATTAACCAAGAATTCATGATGGATCAAAGTACCAAGATTTTACATACCTTTTGATCCTTACGACGAGGTGATTACTAATTTGTGTTTAGAATTCGATTTGGGACGGATTTGAGGCTTCAATTTTGCAAATTTTTGTGTGAAGCTAGGGCTTGGAGAATACCCTGGTCGCCCCCCTTCCTCTTGTTCGACCAGACACACCCAAAATGGTGTGTTTGGTGAGTTTTGTTACTAATCAGCATTTAACTTTCATTCTTTGGCAAGTTTAGTCCCTCACTTATCATCTAGCTTTAAGTACTAGTGTTTTTAACCTAGTGTTAGTTATTTCTAGGCTTGTAATTTTAACTAGGTTAAAATTCCTAGTTGGTTAATTCTTGTTTATTAAATCCTTAAATTTCTAATATAAAGATTTATATTTTCGGGGTGTTACAAGTCCACCCCCCTTAAAAGGGTTTCGTCCCCGAAACCGAATTACGTACCAAATAAAGTAGGGTAAAGCCGTTGCATTTCCTCTTCGGATTCCCATGTGGTATCTGCACCCTTCTTGTGTTCCCATTTGACCTTTACTTGATTGATCTCTTTATTCCTTAAGGTTTTCACCTTACGATCCAGAATCGCAACAGGTTTTACCACATAGTTTAATCTGTCATCCACCTCGATATCATCGTAGTGAATATAAGTTGTCTCATCCGCTAAACATTTTCGAAGATGTGACACATGAAATGTGCTATGAATTCTGCTTAGTTCCTCCGGTAGATCAAGACAGTAAGCTACTTTTCCTACCCGTTCGATAACCGTAAATGGTCCGATAAATCTTGGGCTCAATTTCCCTTTCTTTCTAAACCGAATAACTCCTTTCCATGGGGACACTTTGAGCATGACTTTGTCACCGACTTGAAATTCAATTGGCCTTCTTTGTTTATCAGCGTAAGACTTTTGTCGGCCTTGAGCTGTTTTTAAGTGAGCTCGGACCATGTCGATTTTCTCATTCGTAGTTCGGATTATATCCGTGGGTGCTAGTCCACGTGGACCCACTTCTCCCCAACATACTGGAGTTCGACACTTTCTCCCATATAACATTTCATACGGAGCCATTCTAATGCTCGCGTGGTAGCTGTTGTTATAAGAAAACTCGACCAAGGGTAGATGGACATCCCAACTGCCTCCAAAGTCGATTATACATGCCCGCAGCATATCTTCCAACGTTTGTATTGTTCTTTCACTCTGTCCATCCGTCTGAGGATGGTACGCAGTGCTGATGAACAATTTGGTTCCCATTCGTTCTTGGAAATCTCGCCAGAAATTTGAAGTAAACCGGGTATCCCTATCGGATACGATGGATACCGGTACTCCATGGCGTGATATTATCTCATTGGTGTAAACTTCTGACATCTTTTCTGACGTATAAGTCTCACGAATCGGGATGAAGTGAGCACTTTTAGTCAATCTATCCACGACTACCCATATGGCATCATGACCATGACTTGTTTTGGGCAGTTTGGTCAATAGGTCCATTGTAATTTGTTCCCATTTCCAAACTGGAATTTCTAACGGTTGGAGTTTACCGTATGGCTTTTGGTGTTCCGCCTTGACTTGTAGACATGTTAAACACTTTTCCACGTACTTCGCGGTGTCTCGTTTCATTCCGGGCCACCAATAGTTTTGTTTTAAGTCGTTATACATCTTGGTCGCTCCCGGATGAATGGAATAACGAGACTTGTGAGCTTCATCAAGTAGAAGCTTTTTAACTCCACATGTGTTAGGAATCCAAATCCTATTGAAACGCGTCTTCAGACCATGACTGCCTACCTCGAGATCTTTAACTTGGCCAATAATCCTTTCCTTTTTCCAGTTTTCCGTTTTTACTGCTTCATCTTGTGCTCCTCGGATTTGTTCTAGCAAACCCGAAGTCACGATGAGCTGCAACGATTGTACCCTTATTGGGGTATAATCTGCCTTTCTGCTCAACACATCAGCCACTACATTGGCTTTCCCGGGATGGTAGTGTATTTCACAGTCGAAATCCTTGACCGTTTCCAACCACCGCCTTTGTCTCATGTTTAATTCCTTCTGATCGAAGAAATATTTCAAGCTTTTGTGGTCGGTAAAGATCGTACATTTTACCCCATATAAGTAATGTCTCCATATTTTTAAAGCAGACACTACTGCTGCCAGTTCCAAGTCGTGGGTTGGGTATTTCTTTTCATGAATCTTCAATTGCCTCGAGGCGTAGGCGATGACCTTGCCTCGTTGCATTAAAACACACCCAAGCCCCGAATGCGACGCATCCGAGTAAACCACCATGTCGTCAACCCCTTCCGGTAATGTTAACACCGGAGCGTGAGTCAACTTTTCTTTGAGCGTTTGGAAGGCTTCCTCCTGCTTGATGCCCCATACAAACTTCTCCTCCTTGCGAGTTAATTTGGTCAATGGTAAAGCAATTCTGTAGAAATCTTGTATGAATCTCCGATAATATCCCGCGAGCCCTAAAAAGCTTCTAATCTCTACGGGATTTCTTGGAGGATTCTTTGACACAGCTTCTACTATTGACGGATCCACTAGTACTCCATTGGCACTAATGATATGCCCAAGAAACTGCACCTCACGTAACCAGAAGGCGCACTTTGAGAATTTTGCATATAACTTTTCTCGTCTGAGTGTCTCTAATACTTCTCGTAAATGACACACGTGCTCAGCTTCATTCTTCGAGTATACTAAAATGTCATCGATAAATACAATTACCGACTTATCTAGCATAGGTTTGCAAACCCGGTTCATGAGGTCCATGAAAGCCGCAGGTGCATTAGTCAACCCAAAGGGCATTACAAGGAACTCATAATGCCCGTACCGCGTACGAAATGCCGTCTTCGGTACGTCTTCCTCCTTGACTTTCAATTGGTGTTAACTCGATCTAAGATCTATCTTGGAGAACCAACTTGCTCCCTGTAGCTGGTCAAACAAATCATCGATTCTTGGGAGTGGGTATCGATTCTTCACCGTGAGTTTGTTTAACTCTCGGTAATCGATACACATGCGCATACTGCCGTCCTTCTTTTTCACGAATAAAACTGGTGCGCCCCACGGAGACACACTCGGTCAGATAAACCCCTTGTCGAGCAATTCTTAGATTTGAGACATCAATTCTTGTAATTCCGACGACGCAAGTCGATACGGCGCCCTGGCCACGGGTTTTGCGCCCGGAATTAACTCGATTCCGAACTCTACCTCCCGTCCTGGTGGTATCCCCGGTAGTTCTTCCGGGAACACATCTTCATAATCACGTACCACCGGTACATCTCCAATTTTGAGGGGTTCTTTTTCCGTTTCGCTTGCGTATACCATATAAGCCTTGCATCCATGTTTCACAAGTTTATGGGCTTCTAGCATTGAGCATATCACCGGGTTACCTCCTTTTTCACCGTATATCGTAACTTGCTTTCCGCTAGGAGACGTCAGTTTTATTTCCTTTCGGAAACAAACCACCTTCGCGTGGTATCAGGATAACCAATCCATCCCCACGATCACTTGGAATTCTCCCATCGACATCGGAATCAAGTCTATTGTGCATTCTTCGTCATCAATGCTCATTTGACAGATTTCACATACATCACAAACAAGAAAGCTCTTGTTATTACCTATCTCTACTTCTAAAGGCATAGGTAATTTTGTTAGAACAAATGAAGGATGCCGAATAAATCCATATGAAATAAAAGATTTATTTGCACCCGTATCAAATAACACACGTGCGGGAATCGAGTTTATAGGAAATATACCTGAGACCACGTCAGGTTCGACTTTTGCTTCTGCAGCGGTCAATTGGAAAGATCTTGCTTTTGCTTTCGGGGCTTCACTTTTCGAATCTTGCCCATCTTTCTTTCCAACCAGTTCTGGGCATTCCGATCTTTTGTGACCCGGTCGGTAACAATTATAACAAACAGTCACCTTCTCCGGACATGATATAGCCATATGTCCCCTTTTTCGGCATATGGGACAAGGCTTATCCTTGAAACGGCATTCGCCTTTGTGACCCTTCCCGCAAATTTTACAACTTGGTGACCCACCTTTTGCATCCGATTTCTTCGTGTTTCATTTGTTCGTGCTTTCTTGTTAGGGCTTGGATTTACATCTTGTGCCCTCCGTTCACCCCGTTCAATGCTCTTTTTCAGTTCGATCTCCCTTTCCCGAGCAGCATTTATGATCTCGGTAAGGGTCTCATATTTTGAAGGGGTGATAAACTCCCTATACTCAGCACTCAACATGTTATGGTAATAGTATATCTTTTGTTCTTCGTTTGTCACCAAGTCGTTGGAAAATTTCATCTTATCCATAAATGTTGTCGTGATCTTGTCTATGCTCTCACCCTTATGCCTGAGTTGCATGAACTCTTCTTTGATTCGATTAACGACCGCCTTAGGGCTGTGGTGTTTAAGGAATGGCGTCTTGAACTCTTCCCATGTCATGACCTTAGCAGCTTCACTACCAATCTCTCTCTTTTGTTATCCCACCAATCTTTCGCTTGACTCCTTAGTTGACCCGTACCAAAGGCTACGTAGTCATCTTCGCCACAATGGGTCCTCTCGAATACCCCTTCGATATCACTTAGCCATCGTTGGCACACTATTGGATCAACTTCCCCATTATATATTGGTGGTTTACATGCCATGAATTCCTTGTATGAACAAGGCTTTCGTCCTCCTGGCTTTTCCTTTACTAAATTCGAATCATCTTCCAATTTCTTGATTCTCTCGTCTACTATTGATAAAACTGTGTTTTGAATTTTATCAATAAAGCCCGACAAACTGTTTTCAATTGCCTTTCCAACCTCTTCGGCAATCACTTCCCTCATTTGTTCGGTGACTCTTGGCACCGCATCATCCTTACCTCCATCCGCCATCTTTATTACTGAAATGTTTACATATATTGTTAAACATTCCATTAATAACACATGCTTTACTTGTTTTGATTCAATCAAGTTCACAACTTGATTCAATCGTTCTTGTTTCATGCATGTTTGTTCATGGTTTATTTCTATATTCTCTAAATTTACTTAAACGATTAACTCTTACCGGATGCTTGATCAAGCTTGAACCGAACACTTATTGACAACCTTGAGCTATGATTACCAACTTGTAAGACCCGGTTGATAATACTAGATTTATTGATAAATAAACTTGCAATTACTACCAGAATTTAGAATTTACAAAAAAAAAAACAACTTTTAGAAATTATTTAAACCGTAACTAGTCATAACGTTAACGTATGATTCTTACTAGACAATGTTCAAGATTAAAACTTCAAGTGTTTACATAGATATAAAACAAAAGATTCTAGTGCGGAAGCGTTGTTTGGTGTGTTCGGTTCGATTTGATTGCTTGATCTTCATCCTACTACTTGAAATACCTGGGATTGAAAATTTTAAACAAACATTAGTATTATGATCCTTGAAAGTTAACATGTTCGAAAACCAGGTCTGAAAACATATTCAAGAAATCAAAATTTAAAATAAAATCACATTTAAACTGGGCGCTACCGTAACTTACGGTAGCACCGTAAGTTACGGTGGCCCCTGGACTATTGTGGCCTACCGTAACTCAGTAGAAAACCACCGTAGCATTTCACTGGCTACCGTGAATTATGGTACTACCGTAATCTACGGTAGCTGTTGTACATGTTTTCTTGTTTTATTTTGCCATTTTGCCGAATCTTTTCCTGCGTCAAAACGGTTTACTTTCGCATAAGGCTGTTAATCGACTAAGCTAATTACCCATACCCGAATTTTTACCAATGACAACACTTGACTATTCTCACGAGAGAATGTCTACGGAATAGTCTACAAGCTTGTTTCCAAGGCTTCAAGTTTGCCCTTTTATGCTACTTGTCATGCTTATGACTTCTAAACTTTAACTCCTATATTAGGAGTTAAGTTTCTCAACTTGTTTAGCGTGTCCGCCATGCGGCTTACGCTTTGTTTATAACCATGCATTAAGTAATGGCGTCTAGCTTCATGTTTACTACAAAACTTGTTTTGACCCGTTTGGGTGCTGAATTAAGCACCATTCAGGGCATGCAAGAATCCATGTTTGTCACTTGTTTTGACCCGTTTCACTTGTTTAAGACACTACTGATATTCGTGACATATTGGTAAATCTTGATTATCATGTTTCAGAATGACTACATAAAACTAACAATTAGGCATAATGTATGAAACGATAAATTTCGTACCTTTAGAGCACGCCTTTCCCCCGTGAATTCCCTCCGGCTTGTCCGCTTGATGATCCGGACTCTTTGCCTAGAAAATTCAGTTTACAGCTTGTTTAGAATTCTTTTCATGACCATAATCACATCATTGTGAACCATGATCAAATCTGCGTTTTCATCCTATTTTTAACATTTAAATCCTCACTTAGGCATTTCAACAAACACCTAACGGGTCAGATTCTTCTATAATTATTACCAAGTTCATGATTTGTAATTGACATCTAATTTCACTAAATTAGTAAATTTCACATACATCTTGACATCTATATTTCTGAATTTACTTTACCAATTCAGATTTCACCAAAACAATAGTCATAATTCTAGTATTCATCAAGTTTCCTTCAAGCTCATTAGTCTCCTAACATGTAAACCCCAAACCTTACAAACATGATGCAAAGTTTTCACAAGGAATCACCTAGGGTTTGACTCTGGACATCATATTAATTCAACATTCATTCATGCATGGCATATCTAGGCTCAATTTCAGTTTTTCACAATTAACCAAGAATTCATGATGGATCAAAGTACCAAGATTTTACATACCTTTTGATCCTTACGACGAGGTGATTACTAATTTGTGTTTAGAATTCGATTTGGGATGGATTTGAGGCTTCAATTTTGCAAATTTTTGTGTGAAGCTAGGGTTTGGAGAATACCCTGGTCGCCCCCCTTCCTCTTGTTCGACCAGACACACCCAAAATGGTGTGTTTGGTGAGTTTTGTTACTAATCAGCATTTAACTTTCATTCTTTGGCAAGTTTAGTCCCTCACTTATCATCTAGCTTTAAGTACTAGTGTTTTTAACCTAGTGTTAGTTATTTCTAGGCTTGTAATTTTAACTAGGTTAAAATTCCTAGTTGGTTAATTCTTGTTTATTAAATCCTTAAATTTCTAATATAAAGATTTATATTTTCGGGGTGTTACAAGAGTCTTACCATTGTTCAGTGTATAGATCCTGCAAAGGACCTGGGTCAAATTTAGTAGGACCTCCTTCAATACCCAAAGGTATTGGATGGCGGGGGTCCAAACTCTTTGATCCCCTCATAAGTTAAACTACTGTTAAAACTTTAACCCAGCTACTTAGGACTGTATCCCTGCTGACTCAGACTACTTAGCTGAGGGTAACGTCGCCTTCAAAAGAGGAGCCTACCACATTATGCATTAATAACTTAATTAATTATCTTTCAATAATCCGACCCTTTAGGATTGTATCCTTGCTGACTCAAACTACTGGGTTGAGGGTAACGTCGCCTTCAAAAGAGGGGCCTACTACAATAACTAAGATAATCTCTTAAACAAGTGCAAAAGTGCGAAAATAATCAAAGGTTACACTACACACGAGTCGGATCCAAGTGATTCATCTTGTCTATCTCTTTTTATTTTTATTTTTCAGCATTTTAGTTAGTTTTATTTTCTTAGTTAAAAATCTTTTTCTAACATTTTGATTTGATTAGACGTTGAGGATAAACCGGTACTAAAAGCTCTTGTGTCCTTGGACGACCTCGGTATCTTACCAACACTATACTACGTCCACGATGGGTGCACTTGCCCATATGTGTGTTTAGTGTTAGTAAATATCGTGTTTTATAAATTTAAAACTTGGCTAAAAGTGTAAAAAGGGCTTAAAATATACATCTAATATATATAACACCTCGCACACATCAGTTATGAAGGTGAAATTACTTTTATGTTCTAGTTCAAGATCATCACCTAAACACTGAAGAAACCATGTCTAGCTTGCAGTTGTTTCAGCCTCCACCACTGCATAGGCAACAGGATAAATCCCATTGTTGCCATCCACTCCTACTGCTGTGAGAATCTGGCCAGGGAATGGCCCTTTCAAAAAACATCCATCAAGCCCAAGTATAGGTCTCCCTATCAATTTAAATCCAGCCTTTAATGCACCTAAGCAAACATATATCCTCCTGAATTGCCTTGTTGGACTGTTAGGATTGCCACAAGGTTCAACATCTATCTTAACTGTGCTTCCAGGATTAGATCTGAGAAACTCCTCACAATAATTCCTGAGATTCTCATACTGAGCTCTATAGTGACCCTGCACTTTCTCTGTTGCCTTCATCTTAGCCCTAAAAACTTGGTGCAAAGTCACTTCAACTTGATATTTTCTTTGTAGATCTTCCTGTAGAGCTTTAAGTGGTATCCCAGGATTTTTTTTCACAGTGTGTTGAATTTTTTTGGATAACCAGGCAACTGTGCACAGTCTAACATCTCTGGTGTTCAGACACACATGTTCTTTGTTTAGGGTTTTCACAACCCAAGAGCCTGCCCTTTTAACTTTAGAAACATAAAGCATCCAAGGGCAAGTGTGTGGTGTATTCTTTTTAGGGTTAGGCCCATCTTCATTTGTTGTTCCCACTTGTGAGGGCCTAGTTGCATTTTTGGTATTTCCAGATTTACCCTTAAATGCAGTTGGTTGAGAGGGTTCTCCAGCATTTATTTCACAACTACTCAGTTTTGGAATCCCAACCATACATATTACACGGAACCTGGTGTTGTCATTCCTTGTAATATGGAGTTATCTCAGAGTATCAATTGCATGATTCTGGACCATCATCTTAATATTGTCCTTATCAGGAAATGACTGGCCAAGATAAAAGGGAGATTCACCAGATGTTTTAGACCTTCTCTTGTCTTTCCTAACTGTGACAACCCTAACTTTCAAGGTCAGTGTCTCTTCGTCACGTAATCTTGATTCTCGTTCTTTCTCTTTCGTATTTTCCCTGCGACGATAAAAATTGGTGTAAGTGTATATGTGTTAAATTGAATATGTGTAAGTGTGTGAATTGGGCCCGAACCTTTGTCGTGTATATGAACCCTGTGTCGTGTATATATTGGGCCGCACCCGAATCTTGTGAAATTCATTTGCTTGTTTAGCAGCCCAACAAAGTGTAACATTGGGCCGCAAGATGTGGGGTTGTTTGTTTGAAGCCATGGTGACTCGGTTAGTGAAGAAAACCCCAAGACATTACCCATTTGTGGCAACCAAGTAAATGGGCTTGAGCCCATTATCGGATAAAGAATGACCGCCCCAAACTTTTGTTATTTATGTACGTAACATGTTAATGTTGTTGATAACAAGAACATAAAATCAAAAAAAAAAAAAAACCCTACTCCTCTCTCAAACTTGCGAATAGTAGACAACCCATCGAGGCGACCTTGAAGTTTTGAGACATCAGTTTATCAATTCGAGCCCTCTTGGTTAGTAAGTTCATATTATGTTAATTCTTAAATTATTTGACCTTGTTATGATAATATGGTTGTTTTGTTAGTACATGATGGTAGGATCTTATATGTATTGATTGTTAAATCTAAGGGTATAATTAAGGTTATTGATTAGTGATATAGGGTTTATGTATGTCACAATTTGATAACATGCTAAGTGATCACTAAAACAGATTGGTTGTTCATGCGTAACGTTCGGTCAGATCGATGATTACATGATGATTTGTTAGGGTTTTGATGCAAGACTAGAACAGATTCGCTAATTTTGGGATATCCATTTAATAATTAGTGACACTTGGTATGTTAATGGAATTGGTCATGATAGTAAATGTCTATGCAATGTGTGAATGTTTCCTGATATTGTTTTATAAACTGGGAATTACATGTGGATTACTAAGTAATGATTTGACAAGATTAGTTAACCTTGAATAAGCAAATGACGGCCACATTTATTTGTGATCTTGATTTCATGAATCCATGTGCACACATATAGTAAATGACGGTTATGTGTAATTGAAATCTTGATATCACCAAACCATGTCATGTGCATCCTAAACATCATGTCAGAATAGACAAGACATTAACAATGATGATGACGAAACTAATTGTTTGATTATAGGAAAAACTAATTGTGATAAGACACATGAAAATAGAAGATTTAACATGGTGATGATTAATTCGATGTGGGTGTATTGTGTGTTTACTAAATCTTTGTTTCATGATTCATGTAAATTAATGATGTTGGGTGGTTATTGGGCCGTGTTACTTTTGAATTGCTAGTTCGGTAATACGGATCAAAGGATTAATTGATGATGGTTTGGCTAATGTATGTTTGGGTAATGTGTGAGCTGAAAGATTTAGAGGTATGATATATTAAGCTGATTTCTTTGGTATGATAATCTCGAGCTCGTAACATGATATTGTAGATATATGATAACTTGTATATATTGAATTATGTGCATTGGATTTGTTGATTAGTCAAATAGTTGGGCTGCATTTACATTGGGAAAAACATGTGATCGTATAACATAGAAACTTTTGGGCTAACAAAAGGAATTGGGCGAGGGAGTGATGTTGGGCTGGCTTGATAGTGGGCCGCACCACAAGGGTAATGAATCTATTTAAACTTGGGCCGAATATGTGTAATGGTTGGGCTTGTAGTGTTTGTGAGTAAAATAATGTGTGTAAGTGTGATGTAAGTTGAACTATGACATGATTAAGCAAAGCACTAGGTGAATGAATTAACAGTCATGACTTAGACTATATATGTGCGTTACCTGTTCAATAAATGTGCTTTATGTGGATGGTGAATACGTGAAATAATCGTACGTGTAATATGTGATTCATGTGCACATAAAACTGACTGTTACCGATAACCATGATAGGATGTGGTTGCTCAACTGGTAATTAAGTAGATAATCTTACCGAGCACATCAAAGGTGAGTTCACTGCTCTTTTTCCAAGCATGCATCCCGGGGAGGGATATCGGGTAACGTTCCGGGGAGGAACGCTTGTTATTGGGATGTTTGTTATTATACTCGGTTTCTATCACATGAGACCCCTTACATCTACCGACAGTTGCCGGGGAGGCAACGAGGTTATTAGTTGATAGCTATTAGGTTTGGCACCCTCACACCGTACCGAGGAGGACGGGCATGAACTAATTTCCTTAAAGCATGACCAATGTTTTGATAGAGACATTGGGGTTGGGCAAATACATCTTGTAGCCATCTGCGGTAATCGAGTTAATAACAACATCAAATCAAATCATCGAAACTGTGAAACGCTTTAATCTGGTAACTGGTATCCAAACACGTTAACAAAACTTTGAACTCACCAGCGTCGTCTGACACACTTGTCTGCATGGTTGCAGGTCTATAGGGTTATGTCTTGTGGAACTTGTTGTCTGGAAGGCTGGAGTGATAATCTCCATACAAGCTTAATGGTTTATGTACACATGGTTTACGAAATACTTAACAAATGAGTATGCTTCCGCTGTAAACGATGCATGATGTGTAACGTTTGTAACACTTTAAGTTAATGAATGAAAGTTTTATTTAAACATATTTATGAGTTCAATGTGATTGGTGGCTTGGATCCTGGTACGTCACACGCCTAGCGGGGGTTTCCGCATGTGGTATTTTTGGGGGGGGGTGTGACAGTTTGGTATCAGAGCCACTGGTTATAGTGAACTTGGTTTTAAAACGTTTTTGTAAAACCAGACTATAACCGAACAGTTCTGAAAGCATGAATACGACCATGACACTCATCTCCAGATTGCAAGGTTCGTCTTTCTCACTTGTTGCATACATTACATGACTAGTACACATTTGTTTATGACGTAACATACAAACACACATTCGTCGGTATAGCATGATTACTTGAACTACTTGCTTACATTATGTCACACCCTGATTTCCACGTGTCTCACCGGTGGGCCCGGTGGGGGATTACCGTGACGATGTTGGCAACAATATAGTCAAACCACACAATTATATAATGCACAGCGGAAGCATAAGATAAATATATAAATTTCAACCTCTGATTGTAATATCAAAATGTATTACAGAAGTTAAATATCCACAGTGGATCGTAAATACAGATAAAGTATTGTTCCATCAGATACTGCAATCAAGCTTGCGAGGCTTATCCCGACGCTAGGTGTCACACCCCCAATTTCCACGTGTCACCGGTGGGCCCGGTGTGGGGTACAGTGACGTAGTTGGCATCGTCATAGACAATCCACACAATATAATAATGCACAGCGGAAGCAGAATAGAAACATTTCAACTTTTAAATAAAGCGTAATAATAAATATCACAGTAGTTGAAATGGATCCACAGGCGGATCAATAAAATAAGATAAAATAATAGTTCAACAGATAAATGTCGTCCGAGTTTGCGAGACTATTGTGGACGCTCTCTAGGAAACAGCCAGCCTATTTCCGTATAGTACCTGCACTTAATCTTTTGGGAAAAATACGTCAGTTTACACTGGTAAATACAAATCAACCGACTCATTTTGAAAATGATTTAAAATTTATTTAAATGCACAAGGCATAAATATTTTATTAACTTGGGATAATTATATAATATAAACTTGTGAACGATTTACATGCACTTATATCTCTGGTGGCCCGGGATCTACTGTCCGGGCTAGAGATTTAATTGACACACCACATCAAAGAGTTATACACGACGGGTGTACGCCTACACCCCGTGCTCTGGTCGTGGCCATCTCGTAAGATAATGCCAAGGATATCCGGGACATGGTCAATAACCCCCCAAAGCCTTTAAGTAAGACAAGACTGTTTAAACGAAATCACACAAGCTATTCAAGACTGAACACCCATAGGGAGCAGGACTTGTGCGCCCGATCAAGCGGTATTTTAAATACCGTACCCCAAGCCCGTATAGGGAAAATAAGTCAAAATGTATTTACCTGAGCAAGTATAAGTCACAAACGATAAGTGGTGATAGCTTTTACCGGGCTTCCTAATCTGGAACAAAGGTTTATAATTAACCTATTAGATTCCTAACGGCCTTTTATTTAAGCTTAAGCTTTGACCGGTTAGTTTTAGGAATGATACGGTTTACGCACGATTAAGCGAAAGACCGGATAGAATGTGATTTAGACCCGACAAGTTTGAATACTTGTATAATATGGGTATACTAAATACATTCTGGATTTTGAAATAAAAATGATATTGTTTGACCCGTTTCGGTCAATTTACGCAAACTAGTTACGTAAACCGAACCGAACGCGAAAACGGCGTTACGGGTAGACCAAAGATTCAAATGCAAGTTTCCTGAAGTAATATGCTTAGAATATGATATTATATCAGTAAGTTATGTCCTATATTGCCCGGGATAATTTTAAACTCAATTTATGCCTTAGAAGGGCATTTTGGTCATTTAAAAGATAATAAAAGGGTAAAATTAGAAATCTGAGTTGCGGGTCTGGTTCATACAGTAAATATACTTAATATAACATATTATATCAGTAGGGTATGACCCATATACCAAATATATCATTTAAAACCAAACTATGCACCGTAGGGGTAATTTAGTAATTTCACAAGGGCTAAAAATGCCAAAACTGGAAACCTGAGTTCAAAATATCATACTTACTGTTATTATATGAAAATATGTGGTTTACATCAGTAGGTATAAGTTTTGTGGGTTTAAAACAAGTATAACGCTTACTAAGCGCTTAAAACGCTAAAAATACGATTTAAGGGCGTTTTCGGGTTTTCACAGTAAATCTGAGATTTTTATATTTCCAGAATACTTAAAATAATTTATTCATCATATAAAATCAGTAGAAAAAGGTTTCGGGTCGAACGGAGGTGTAAAACTCTTTTTATGGCTAAAACGGTCAAAACCGACATAAGCCGAAATGGCTAGGTGATCTAGGATCCGTTCAGCCAAAAATTAATTAAAAATCACCAAAATTCCCAGAATATTATATATAATCAGTTGGTAAAAAGTTTCGTGTCAAAATGTGGCCAGAAACGGGTTCTACGCAAAAAGGACCGTTTATGTAAATTTATAATATAGTTTTACGCTAATGGCCATAACTCACAATCTGGACCACCAACTGATCCGAAACTTTCGGTGCAAGTTTATATAATAAAAATAAAGATTTCTATCCTTTCACTTTTCCAAAAAATCCCGTTTTAAATCAAAAAGGGCAAAATAGTCAACTTTATGCATAAACCGGAAACAAGCATTCGAATAGGCTAAACATAGACTCAATCAACGAAAGTTCCAGAAAGTTTAACTGAAATAATAATAGTCAAAAATACTTTCCAAAACAGATCTTGAACATGCATGTACGAATCCGAATCGATAGTCTACGAAATAATCGTTTTACAAGACTTTCGGTTCCGATTCGTGGCTATACTATAGAGTGTCGAGTTGATGATGATTAAAACACATTTATATATATGTTACAAGTTATTTTCAATGATCAATCAGGTTGCATGTCATCTATATCATTAATCATGTCATTTTTCGCAAAAATCACTTCTGTTGACTTTTTAGAATTAGGTTTGACTCGACATTAAGCATGCATGTAGTGGGAATCAGTTAGTACCCTTTAGAGGGTTTGTTTCCCACATAAATACTAATCTATAACAAGTTTCAATTCGAGAAATTACTGAAAGAAATCCGTTTAATCAGAAAGTCAAAGGTTATGAACACCCAGTTTGACTTTTAGCAATTAACACAACAAGAATGGATCAAAGAACGAATTGAAGGCTTACAAGAGTCCTATAGATGTTAAATGGTCACTAGGAGTCGGCCTTGTTGATCAGAATCCCTCCAGAAAGCTTGCTTGAAGTGTTCTTGAGAGCTCTTGAGAGAATGCTCCTTGTTCTTCACTTGCAAATGATCAAAATGAGATCAATTCTTGTTTTAAATCAGTATTTTCGAGCTTACTGTAGTTGTAGGCTTGCATGAAATGTTATTGGTGATTGTGGAGGCAAGTTACAGCTGTTTGTCACTCAAATTCGGACCCAAATCAACCCAAATTCGATTTTCTGCACCTGATAGCCCCACGCGGCCCGCCTGGGTCTGTCCAGGCGGGTCGCCTGACCTGCTGTTCAGCCAAACATCTTTCAAACATTGACAGCTTTGACCCCTGAACTTGTACGTGATGTTTCGGCTACTTTTCTCGACCCGTAAACCCCCAAACTTGGTTTTTAAGGACCTTAGGACTTTTACCAACATGGTAATGCCCTCGGATAACTTTGCGCTCAACCGAAAAGCCCTGAAATTCGACGTTGACGCTTCTAGTCCCTTAAGTACGGTTTTGGCCATAACTTTCTCATACGTTGACGAAACTTCATGAAATTTTTACCACATATATTCTAGTGAGTATATTTTAGCTATACAAAGCTTCGGGTCTGCCAAAAGTTCACTCAGAGGTATAAATTAAACATGTTGACACTTTTGGCCCCTATAGTTTACAATACTTCACTTTTGGGCAATCTCCGCGTCGTATGATCCATGAACCAACCGTTAAAGGTTATAAACATTATGTGGGGTTATCATAGAGCCTATTTATCCATTGTTGACACTTTGGACCCTTACGTTCCATAGTTTTCACTGTTTGTCACTTTTAGTCCCTCTAAAGTATGTTTTCACATAACGGAACCTTATGACACGTGTCAAGACATTATTGGACGAAATTTTTCGAGGTGTTACATCCTCACCCCCTTAAAAGAAATCTCGACCCCGAGATTTAATCAAACAAATGGGGATATTTTTCTTTCATCGTGGATTCCACTTCCCACGTGTATTCGGGACCTCTACGGGCATCCCATTTGACCTTTACAATAGGCACGTGCTTCCTTCGAAGCTTCTTTACCTGTCGATCCTCAATCGACAAAGGTTTTTCAACAAACTTTAGACTTTCGTCTATGTGTATATCTGTATGCGGTATAACCAGTGAATCGTCAGCGAAACACTTCTTCAAATTACAGATGTGAAACACATTATGAATGGCACTAAGCTCTTCTGGCAAGTTTAACTTGTAAGCGACTGCCCCGACACGTTCGATTATCTCGAAAGGTCCTATATATCTCGGGCTCAGCTTGCCTTTCTTTCCAAATCTCATCACACCTTTCCAAGGCGATACTTTGAGCAACACTTTTTCACCCACATCAAAGTGAAAATCTTTGCGCTTAGGATCCGCATAACTTTTCTGCCTATCCCTGGCAGCTTTCAAACGATCACGGATCTGAACGATCTTGTCTGTCGTCTCAAAGACGATTTCTGGTCCAGACAACTGGACATCTCCAACTTCTGCCCAACAAATGGGCGATCTACACTTCCTACCGTATAGGGCCTCAAAAGGCGCAGCCTTTATGCTGGAATGGTAGCTATTGTTGTAGGAGAATTCAATCAGTGGTAGGTGCTTATCCCAACTACCACCTAAGTCGATCGCACATGCTCGAAGCATGTCTTCCAGAGTTTGAATAGTACGCTCACTCTGACCATCAGTCTGAGGATGATAAGCCGTACTGAAATTCAAACGAGTGCCCAACGACTGTTGGAAACTCTTCCAAAAATGTGACGTATATCTAGTATCCCTATCAGAGATGATAGATATAGGTATACCATGTAGCGCTACTATCTTATCGACGTATAATTGAGCTAACATATCCGAGCTATACGTCTCTTTGATGGGTAGAAAATGAGCTGACTTAGTCAGTCTGTCAACTATGACCCATATGGTATCATTTCCCTTTTTCGTCTTTGGCAACTTGGTGATGAAATCCATTGTCACCATTTCCCATTTCCACTCGGGAATTTCAGGTTGTTGAAGCAAACCTGACGGCTTCTGATGCTCAGCCTTGACTTGCGCACAAGTCAAACATTTGGCCACATACTCGGCCACGGACTTTTTCAAACCAATCCACCAGTAGTTTGACTTCAGATCCTGGTACATCTTATCCGCTCCAGGATGAACGGAGTATTTAGAGCTGTGGGCTTCCTGGAGGATAACATCCCGAAGTCCTCCATATACCGGAACCCATATTCGTCCGTTTAAACGTAGCATTCCATCTTTGTCGTGGGATAACTGCTCCTCAGTTACTCCCAACTTTTCCGCAGGATAGTTAGCTTCCAGCACAGCTTCCTTCTGTGCAGCTAACACCCTTTCATTCAAACTATTTCTTATTTCAATGCGCTTGGCATTGATTCTGATCGGTTTAACCCTTTCCTTTCTGCTTAAGGCGTCGGCAACCACATTTGCCTTGCCTGGATGGTATCGTATCTCGCAATCATAGTCATTGAGAGTTTCCATCCATCGCCTTTGGCGCATGTTCAATTCCTTCTGATTGAACAGATGCTGGAGACTCTTATGATCCGAATAAATTATGCACTTGGTTCCATACAAGTAATGTCTCCATAGCTTTAATGCAAATACAACCGCACCCAATTCCAAATCGTGGGTGGTGTAGTTCTTCTCGTGCACCTTTAGCTGGCGAGAAGCATAGGCAATGACTTTGCCTTTCTGCATGAGTACACAGCCCATGCCAGTATGCGATGCATCACAATACACCACAAATTCCTCTATTCCATCGGGCAATGTCAATACTGGCGCATTGCTCAGCTTCTGCTTCAGAATGTCAAAGGATTCCTGCTGCTTAGGGCCCCAATCAAACTTAGTCTTCTTACGGGTCAATGAGGTTAGGGGCGCAGCAATCCTTGAGAAGTTCTCGATGAATTTCCTATAATATCCTGCCAATCCGAGGAAACTGCGAATCTCGGTAGGCGTCTTCGGCTCCTGCCAATTCATGATTGCTTCGACTTTAGCGGGATCTACTTGGATACCACGCTTGCTAACAACATGTCCAAGGAACTGGACTTCACGAAGCCAAAATTCACACTTCGAGAATTTGGCATAAAGCTTCTCTTGATTCAGAAGTTTGAGAATACAACGAAGGTGTTTCTCATGATCAGCTTGGCTCTTCGAGTAGATAAGGATGTCGTCAATAAAGACAATGACGAACTTATCTAAATAAGGCTTGCAGACGCGATTCATGAGATCCATGAATGCGGCTGGTGCGTTGGTGAGCCCAAACGGCATCACTAGGAACTCGTAATGTCCATAACGAGTCCTAAACGCGGTCTTGTGTACGTCTTCATCCTTGACCTTCAACTGATGATAACCTGACCTTAGGTCAATCTTGGAGAAATAACTTGCTCCTTGCAACTGATCGAACAGATCGTCGATCCTGGGTAACGGATACCGATTCTTGATAGTGACCTTGTTAAGCTCACGGTAATCGATGCACAGGCGCATCGAACCATCCTTCTTCTTAACGAACAAGATTGGCGCTCCCCAAGGAGATGAGCTAGGTCTAATAAAACCCTTAGCTAATAGATCATCCAACTGCGTCCTCAACTCCTTCATCTCCGTTGGTGCCAATCTGTATGGTGCTCTTGCCACAGGCGCAGTGCCTGGAATGATATCTATCCGAAACTCTACTTGTCTATCCGGTGGCAATCCGGGTAGTTCTTCAGGAAACACTTCAGGATATTCTGATATAACAGGGATATCCTCAATCTTCGGCTTCGGCTCATCAATGGTAACTTGGGCCATATAGATGACACATCCCTTCTGCATGCATCTGGATGCCTTGAGCATGGACACTTGCTCGGGCAATCCATGTTGGGTATCTCCTTGAATAGTGAGCGACTCACCAGACGGAGTCTTCACTATCACCTGCTTTCTATTGCACAGAATCTGGGCTTGGTTATTCGACAACCAATCCATGCCTATCACTATGTCTAATCCAGCTAGCTTAAAGGGAAGCAAGGATAGCGGGAAAGAATGATTCCTAATGGATATAACACATCCATCTAAAACAGTTGAGGCGGTTTCTATGGTTCCATCGGCTAATTCCACCTCATATTTCACGCTTAAGGTTTTAACAGGAAGGTTCAACAGTTTACAAAACTTATTATCTACAAACGACTTATCAGCTCCAGAATCAAACAAGACTCTAGCAAAAATATCGTTTACAAGAAACGTACCGGTAATGACGTTATCGTCAAGGACTGCTTCCTTTGCGTCCATTTTGAAGACTCTCGCATTAGTCTTCTTCCCTTCCTCGGCCTTCTTCGCAAACTTTGGACAGTTGGGCCGAATATGACCTTTTTCGTTGCAACCAAAACAAGTTGCATCCTTCATCTTCTTGCAATCCACAGCCTTATGTTCGGTGGACTTGCAGATTCCACATCGCTTCTCCGAAGACTGGGATTTTGTTTCAAACCGACACCTCCCAAAGTGGTGTCTCCTACAAAACTTGCATCTGGGTTTTTCACCCGACTGATGATCACTCTTCCTAGACCCTGACCCTTTCCTGTGGTCGTTGTTCCCTCTATGTCGCTTTTCAGATCTCCGTGAGGTGTCATCCTCACGTTTTCGTTTGTTCTCCTCAGAGCTCCTTATGGCTCTCAATCTAACCACGTCTTGAGTGAGGGAGAGGGATAGATCCGCTACGGATCGAAATGTTGTAGGTCTTGAAGCTTTAACACTCGCCTTTATCTCCGGTGCCAGACCCCCAATGAATCGAGCAATCCTACGTGGCTCCGGGGTCACCAAGTAAGGCACTAAACGAGACAGCGTGTTGAACGTAGTAAGATACGTTTGACAATCGAGGTTCTTCATGACTAAGGATACGAAATCCGATTCGATTCGCTCGACCTCGTGCTGCGGACATAAGTTCTCTTTAATCAGGGCCACAAACTGTTCCCATGACAAACCGTACAGTGTGGCCTTACCGGCAGCTTGTAGGAGTGACCTCCACCATGCTAACGCATCTCCTTTGAATGATTGGGACACGTACTTAACGACGTCCCTATCAGCACACCCGCTGATATCAACTACAGTGTCCATCTCGTCGATCCACGTCATGCAGTCGACGGCTCCTTTTTCCCCAGTGAAATCTCTGGGCTTGCAAGATACAAAGTATTTGTACGTACAGGACCTGTTGTACGTGTCACGCTTCAGCTCAATCTCCTGCTTCGGGACGCTGCTGTGGTTGGAGGAATGATTATCATCCTCAACCTTCTTTGGCTCACTCTTTTTAGACGGCGGCTTACTATGAGCCCCAGAATGAGTCTTAGCCTTGACATGCGTCACTGAGCGGGTTCTACTCTGAGTACCACTAGATTCTCTGAACTGCCTATCCATAGCCTTGGCGACAGCATTATCAATCAGTGCTTGCAATTCTGCACCGGTAACGTGAATCTTTGCATTATCTGAGCGTTCCCCAGAATGACTGTTGGTTTCTTCCGATTTGGCCATCGTAGCGTTAAGCTACAATAAAGGACAAGGTCTTATTTAGAACCTAACAGTATTATCGTCCTAGACGATTTATTAACCATGGTATCAAAAACCTTAGCAGTTAATTTAATAAATTTCATTCAGGCTCTGATTAGCAATCAAGGAATGAAAATATATATATTGGCACCATAGGCCTAGTCACAAGGACAATCACTAAATTATAAATTTAGATTTTTATAGGACTATAAATTGTATAATTAAACAAATAATCCTTTACTAGACAGAGAGTCATAAACCACAACTGTCCTTATATAACATAGTTATAACCCGTAGGTATCAAGCCATTAATAGACTTGTGTACAGATATAATCTGTAGATAATTCTTTACTAGGCAGGGAGTCATAGACCACAACTGCCACTTTATGACCTAGTCATAACCCGTAGGTATCAAGCCATTAATAGACTTGTATACAGATGTAATCTGTAGATATTTCTTTACTAGGCAGGGAGTCATAGACCACAACTGCCACTATATGACATAGTCATAACCCGTAGGTATCAAGTCATTAATAGACTTGTATACAGATATAATCTGTAGATAATTTATTAAAAGGTGGGTCGTGTGATTCTACAGATCACGCTTAGCCCAGAATGTTAACATGTTCTCAGATGTTAACAGGGAGTTGAATCCTTTCAACCAGGTTTTACCATCAGGGCCAGGCCTGTTATAAGGCATTCAAGCTAGGTTATACCTTACTAAGATTCTTATAAAATGGCAAATCAAATAAAAATTGATATTTTCCATTATTTTAATATTATTCATGCATACAATAAAATGATAAATTCAAATTAACCATTTAAATTTCCAATAGAATACCAGTACATAATTGCCCTAAACGGGACTTTGAAATAACATAACTAGCATGAATAACGTGCCCGCGCAGGGGCTAAACAAGTACAACGATAACAAAATAAAATAAAACAAACCCACGCAGGGGTTAACAGGATATCATACCCACACAGGGGTAGAGAAGATAGATATACCCACGCAGGGGTAAGGTACTGGAATAAATGTCCACGCAGGGACATGAGTACACGAAATGATAATCGAAGGATTCAACGATCCTTCTTGCTCTTACCTTTGAGCAAATCGAATACCTTCTTAAACATGCCACTGGTGCGTCGGCGATCTTCTCGCATATTGTGCTGAAACTCGCGTCGCATGCTATCAATCCCCTGCAGGATCTCCTGAACCTGCGGTGGCGACATCATAGGCGCCGGTGGTGGTGGCTGGTAGTGCTGCGGCTGCGGCGGCTGGTAAGGCTGCGGCTGCGGTGGCTGCTGGTAACCCGGAGGGTAACCAAAAGTAGATGGGCCAGCAGCCCAAGGGTCTCCAAGTGGACCACTATGTGGGAGTGAGCTGTAGTTCACAGCTTGCCAATAAGGGTCTCCCGTGTAATCATAACCCTGAGGGAATACCTGCTCGAACGGGTTGAACTGAGCGGCACTAGCATAAGCCGGAATCGGCTCTCCAAAATTCTGCGGCGGCAGAGGCGGGATCGGAACAGAAGTAACCTCCGATACTGGATGCTGAGACTCCCCTGTCTCAGACTCCCCAGGTAGCGACGTGTAGCGGCTGCTACTAACACGTGGAGGGGTGCCTATGCGAATCCCTCCGCGCGTAGACATGCGCGCATTCCTCCTAGGCCTCTGAGGCGGAGGAGGTAAGACTGGCGGCGGCGGTGGTGACGGAGTGATCACGTCACGCCACAGGGCCTCAGATAGGTCCTGCGGTAGAGGCGGCTGCTGCTGGAGCTGCTGCTGCTGCGAGTGGTGCTGTGAGTGCACCGGCGAACCATGGAGCGATTGGAGCATCGGAGTACCATGGAGTGACTGAAGCATAGGAGAGTTGTGGCTAGGGGTGAAGTACCAATCATGCTGCTTGAACCTCTCCTGGAAGCTGTCCACACCATTAAATGGTGATCCTGTGTATGGCGACCCATCCGATATCTCAATCGGGTGGTTTGGTGTACCTGATGGTGGGAGCGAAGGGTCCGTCTCCTCGTCCACGTCCATCCCGTGACCACCAGAAAAGTGGTCCTCCTGCCCAAGTGGGTTATGGCCCACTGGCTCCTCCACATAAGCATTAGGGTTATACAAACCCTGGTAGGCTGGCGCTGGGTGCTGGTGCGGTGACTGGTGCAACGGTATGTATGATCCAAGCGAATCATGGGGCCCGTTCTCCGAATGGGGCCCAAACGAGTGGGGTAATGACGGAGAAGTGCTCGCGGAAACCGAATGCCTAGCAGGCTCGGCAAAAGACCTCCAAAGGTCGTTAGCGGCTGTGTGGTGTGTAGCAGATGGGGCCCGCCTATGCGAGGGACCAGCCTCATGATCGTGCGATGTAGGAAATCCTCCACGACCTCTCATCCTTGGCGGCATCCTGATCCTGTCAAAAATCAAACAAGTTGCACAACATATATATGTAAGACAATGCAATAATAATTAAAAATAAATTAAACGAAATGTTGAACATTTCCTAAGTTCTTTGTCTAGACTCGAAAATCGAGGAATGTGCAATTGTGTAACTGAGATTAAACACAAAAGACTAGTGTTTAATTCACTCAGCGTTGGCTCTGATACCAACCTGTCACACCCCCGATTTCCACGTGTCACCGGTGGGCCCGGTGTGGGGTACAGTGACGTAGTTGGCATCGTCATAGACAATCCACACAATATAATAATGCACAGCGGAAGCAGAATAGAAACATTTCAACTTTTAAATAAAGCGTAATAATAAATATCACAGTAGTTGAAATGGATCCACAGGCGGATCAATAAAATAAGATAAAATAATAGTTCAACAGATAAATGTCGTCCGAGTTTGCGAGACTATTGTGGACGCTCTCTAGGAAACAGCCAGCCTATTTCCGTATAGTACCTGCACTTAATCTTTTGGGAAAAATACGTCAGTTTACACTGGTAAATACAAATCAACCGACTCATTTTGAAAATGATTTAAAATTTATTTAAATGCACAAGGCATAAATATTTTATTAACTTGGGATAATTATATAATATAAACTTGTGAACGATTTACATGCACTTATATCTCTGGTGGCCCGGGATCTACTGTCCGGGCTAGAGATTTAATTGACACACCACATCAAAGAGTTATACACGACGGGTGTACGCCTACACCCCGTGCTCTGGTCGTGGCCATCTCGTAAGATAATGCCAAGGATATCCGGGACATGGTCAATAACCCCCCAAAGCCTTTAAGTAAGACAAGACTGTTTAAACGAAATCACACAAGCTATTCAAGACTGAACACCCATAGGGAGCAGGACTTGTGCGCCCGATCAAGCGGTATTTTAAATACCGTACCCCAAGCCCGTATAGGGAAAATAAGTCAAAATGTATTTACCTGAGCAAGTATAAGTCACAAACGATAAGTGGTGATAGCTTTTACCGGGCTTCCTAATCTGGAACAAAGGTTTATAATTAACCTATTAGATTCCTAACGGCCTTTTATTTAAGCTTAAGCTTTGACCGGTTAGTTTTAGGAATGATACGGTTTACGCACGATTAAGCGAAAGACCGGATAGAATGTGATTTAGACCCGACAAGTTTGAATACTTGTATAATATGGGTATACTAAATACATTCTGGATTTTGAAATAAAAATGATATTGTTTGACCCGTTTCGGTCAATTTACGCAAACTAGTTACGTAAACCGAACCGAACGCGAAAACGGCGTTACGGGTAGACCAAAGATTCAAATGCAAGTTTCCTGAAGTAATATGCTTAGAATATGATATTATATCAGTAAGTTATGTCCTATATTGCCCGGGATAATTTTAAACTCAATTTATGCCTTAGAAGGGCATTTTGGTCATTTAAAAGATAATAAAAGGGTAAAATTAGAAATCTGAGTTGCGGGTCTGGTTCATACAGTAAATATACTTAATATAACATATTATATCAGTAGGGTATGACCCATATACCAAATATATCATTTAAAACCAAACTATGCACCGTAGGGGTAATTTAGTAATTTCACAAGGGCTAAAAATGCCAAAACTGGAAACCTGAGTTCAAAATATCATACTTACTGTTATTATATGAAAATATGTGGTTTACATCAGTAGGTATAAGTTTTGTGGGTTTAAAACAAGTATAACGCTTACTAAGCGCTTAAAACGCTAAAAATACGATTTAAGGGCGTTTTCGGGTTTTCACAGTAAATCTGAGATTTTTATATTTCCAGAATACTTAAAATAATTTATTCATCATATAAAATCAGTAGAAAAAGGTTTCGGGTCGAACGGAGGTGTAAAACTCTTTTTATGGCTAAAACGGTCAAAACCGACATAAGCCGAAATGGCTAGGTGATCTAGGATCCGTTCAGCCAAAAATTAATTAAAAATCACCAAAATTCCCAGAATATTATATATAATCAGTTGGTAAAAAGTTTCGTGTCAAAATGTGGCCAGAAACGGGTTCTACGCAAAAAGGACCGTTTATGTAAATTTATAATATAGTTTTACGCTAATGGCCATAACTCACAATCTGGACCACCAACTGATCCGAAACTTTCGGTGCAAGTTTATATAATAAAAATAAAGATTTCTATCCTTTCACTTTTCCAAAAAATCCCGTTTTAAATCAAAAAGGGCAAAATAGTCAACTTTATGCATAAACCGGAAACAAGCATTCGAATAGGCTAAACATAGACTCAATCAACGAAAGTTCCAGAAAGTTTAACTGAAATAATAATAGTCAAAAATACTTTCCAAAACAGATCTTGAACATGCATGTACGAATCCGAATCGATAGTCTACGAAATAATCGTTTTACAAGACTTTCGGTTCCGATTCGTGGCTATACTATAGAGTGTCGAGTTGATGATGATTAAAACACATTTATATATATGTTACAAGTTATTTTCAATGATCAATCAGGTTGCATGTCATCTATATCATTAATCATGTCATTTTTCGCAAAAATCACTTCTGTTGACTTTTTAGAATTAGGTTTGACTCGACATTAAGCATGCATGTAGTGGGAATCAGTTAGTACCCTTTAGAGGGTTTGTTTCCCACATAAATACTAATCTATAACAAGTTTCAATTCGAGAAATTACTGAAAGAAATCCGTTTAATCAGAAAGTCAAAGGTTATGAACACCCAGTTTGACTTTTAGCAATTAACACAACAAGAATGGATCAAAGAACGAATTGAAGGCTTACAAGAGTCCTATAGATGTTAAATGGTCACTAGGAGTCGGCCTTGTTGATCAGAATCCCTCCAGAAAGCTTGCTTGAAGTGTTCTTGAGAGCTCTTGAGAGAATGCTCCTTGTTCTTCACTTGCAAATGATCAAAATGAGATCAATTCTTGTTTTAAATCAGTATTTTCGAGCTTACTGTAGTTGTAGGCTTGCATGAAATGTTATTGGTGATTGTGGAGGCAAGTTACAGCTGTTTGTCACTCAAATTCGGACCCAAATCAACCCAAATTCGATTTTCTGCACCTGATAGCCCCACGCGGCCCGCCTGGGTCTGTCCAGGCGGGTCGCCTGACCTGCTGTTCAGCCAAACATCTTTCAAACATTGACAGCTTTGACCCCTGAACTTGTACGTGATGTTTCGGCTACTTTTCTCGACCCGTAAACCCCCAAACTTGGTTTTTAAGGACCTTAGGACTTTTACCAACATGGTAATGCCCTCGGATAACTTTGCGCTCAACCGAAAAGCCCTGAAATTCGACGTTGACGCTTCTAGTCCCTTAAGTACGGTTTTGGCCATAACTTTCTCATACGTTGACGAAACTTCATGAAATTTTTACCACATATATTCTAGTGAGTATATTTTAGCTATACAAAGCTTCGGGTCTGCCAAAAGTTCACTCAGAGGTATAAATTAAACATGTTGACACTTTTGGCCCCTATAGTTTACAATACTTCACTTTTGGGCAATCTCCGCGTCGTATGATCCATGAACCAACCGTTAAAGGTTATAAACATTATGTGGGGTTATCATAGAGCCTATTTATCCATTGTTGACACTTTGGACCCTTACGTTCCATAGTTTTCACTGTTTGTCACTTTTAGTCCCTCTAAAGTATGTTTTCACATAACGGAACCTTATGACACGTGTCAAGACATTATTGGACGAAATTTTTCGAGGTGTTACACTAGGGAGCTAATACCAGCCAATTACGTTTAGGTACCTGCACTTAATCTTTTTGGGGAAAATACGTCAGTTTACACTGGTAAATACATTCAACTGACACAATTGAAAATGTTTATTAAAATTGATTTGAATGCACAAGGCACAAACTCTTTTTAACTTGGGAAAATTCATAATGATCTTGTGAACGTTTTACATGTTCTTTTTTTTGCGTTCAGTAGCCCGGGTCGTGCCGGGTTAAAGATTTATAGACACACCACGTTTGCGTAAAACCGTAGTACAGAAACCAACGGCTACGTCTTTTAGTTTTTAATGTCGACACTTTATACCGGGTGTACGCCTACACCGGGATGTCGATGGTCGTGGCCATTTCGTAAAATGATGCCGAGGATATCCGGGACAACGGTCATTAAACCCCCCAAAGGCTTATAAGCAACAAAACTGTTTAAATGAGCCAATCATATTTAATCAATTAACCACCTAAGCGATGGAAGTATATAATGCTCAATCAAGCGGTATTAGTATACCGTAACCCAAGCCCATATAGGGGAATAAGTCAAAAGTATTTACCTTGCAAGTATTAATCCTTAATTTAGATCAAGTCACCGATAGCTTTTACTGGGGCTCCTAATCTGGAACGAAGGTTTTAATTAACCTCTTAGAATCCTAACGGTCCTTGTATTAGCCGTAGCTTAAACCGGTTGATTCCGATATATAGATATGGTTAATTCGCACGGAAAGGCGAAAACCGAGAATGGAGTATGATTTGGACCCAACAAGTTCAGAGACTTGTTTTTATATGGGTCAATGGTTCATACTCTGGATTTTGGGGTTCAAATAGTATAATTTGACCCGTATCGGCTATTGCACGAAAACTAGTTCCATGAGCCGTACCGTGTGCGCAAATAGGCGAAACGGTTAACCATAAGAGTCGTACGCTTATTTCCTAAGTCAATATGCCTTAAAAGTATTTTGGTATCAGTAGGATACCTTCCGTAATGCCCGTAACGAGTTTAAGTTTATATTATGCCCCGTAGGGGCTTTTCGGTCATTTTAAAGACTTTAAAAGGGATTTTCGAGTTCTACAGGAAATCTGAGTTTCCCGAACAGCTTATAAAGCTTAAAATACTTTATTTATTATTTAAAATCAGTAGCAACTGGAATCGGGTCAAAAGACCTTGTAGAACTCTCGTTTTGGCCAAAAAGGGCATATTCGGTATTAACCGAACCGTAGCCATAACCGCAGGTTATGAGCAAGGTAAAAATTATTAAAAATCTTTAAAATTCCCAAAATATTATTTTACCACAGTGGGTAAAAGTTTTGGTGACGAAAACTTGGGTTAGATGGGCGTTATGCTAATTGCGCCGTTAATTACAAAACTTTCTAAAAAGTGCGCCTTTTAGCATAACTCTCATTCTAGACCTCGGATTGACGTGAAACTTTAGGGACATGCTTATAATTTAACAAGCAAGGTTTTGGTCCGTTCACGTGTCCGAAATACTCGCTTTAATTTTTAAAAGGCCGTTACGGTCAACTTTTAGGCGAATGACGGAAATGCGCTAAAGACTCGGATAACTCATGAACCGACCACAGAGGTTTTTACCAACATGTGACCTGGTCCTAAGAGAGTCCTAAGGTATATTTATACCTCACTAAAACGGGTCAGAACTGAAGTCAAAGCAAAAGTCAAACTTTTGCGACATTCGGCTCCGAACCGGTTCTATACAGTAAATGATCGATTCAAACGAGCGCAAACAAGTTTATATACTTATTACCATGATTTATGATTGTCAAAACAGGTTCCATAACATATATATTACAGATTATGCTTAAATCGCTAAAATAGCTTTCTGTTGACTTTTTAACCGCACGTTTGACTCGATAATTGACATAGTTAGAGTGGTGATCAGGGGGAACCATTTTAGAGGTTTAATACCCACATAAATACCAACTCATAACCATTTTTGATTCGTCATAAGACTGAACCATTTGCAAGATATTGCAATGACAACCGTTAGTTACGACGGTTGCGTTTATGAGCTATAACTATGGAAATGCAAGACCAAATTGATTGTGAACGACTTACAGAAGTGTGTTCTTGATTATAGAACAGAAGAGAATGCTAGGGAGCTCTTGAAATGATCAGTTGTAAGTGTTTTGTGTTGTGTGATTTGTTATGCACAAGGTGTGGCTATTTATAGCCAAAGGAAGCAACTTATGATCATTACAAGCACTACAATCAGTCCAGAGCTGATGGGTAGATGTCCCCTAAGTGTATGGGTTGAGCATAGGGTGCCCATGCCCCATAATTATGTGCATGATCGTTCACAAGCTCCAAAAGTCAAGAAACTACAACTTTCTGCATCTGGGCGTCGTACGCGACCCGCATGGACATTCCATGCAACTCTTACGCGGGTCGCCTGGGATCAGAAAATCAGACGCGTAATAGAGGAGGCTCGCGGCCCGCCTCAACTTATGTTTAAACCTTACGCGGGTCGCGTGAGGTTATATTTTCTGAATTTTTCAAATCTTTTACAATGATTACAGAATCGGGCCATTAATAACGAAATCTTTCGTAATGATTTGCCTGACCTTTCAGATTTGAAGGGGTAACTTTGCGGTTTGGCCCTCGGTTATTTACCGATAGGGGCCTCATGTTAATTACCCGCATTATTAAGTCCCCGGTTTATTTATTAATTGTTCAGAAAGCCTTAGCTTTCATTATTGACGCTTTTAACCTTTCTTTTACGAATTCGATCGTAACTTTCTCGTTTCATATCGAAACTTCGCGGAATTTATATATATTATTTTAGTGAGTGTATAATACTGTTACAAAGTCTTGGGAACGTTAAAGGGTCACTCAGAGGTATTATTAAACATGTTGACACAGTTAACCCCTGTAGTTTGCAATCTCTCACTTTCTTCCGCGTTTTATTTTTGTACGATCTATAATTTATTCGTTTGAAGGTTTAAGCATTATTTAGGGATACTATACAGTATATTTACCCTTGTTGACATTTATAACCCTCGAATTTATATATACTTTCAAGGTTTGTCAAAATTAGTCCTTTATTTATTATAGATGCCACGTGTAAACAAATGACACGTGTTAACACATCATTGGACACAAAAATTCGAGGTGTTACATCCTCACCCCCTTAAAATAAATCTCGACCCGAGATTTACTCAAATAAATAGGGGTATTTTTCTTTCATTGTAGCTTCGACTTCCCACGTATATTCAGGACCTCTACGAGCATTGTAACACCTCGAAAAATTTCGTCCAATAATGTCTTGACACGTGTCATAAGGTTCCGTTATGTGAAAACATACTTTAAAGGGACTAAAAGTGACAAACCGTGAAAACTATGGAACGTAAGGGTCCAAAGTGTCGACAATGGAGAAATAGGCTCTATGATAACCCCACATAATGTTTATAACCTTTAACGGATGGTTCATGGATCATACGACGCGGAAATTGCCTAAAAGTGAAGTATTGTAAACTATAGGGGCCAAAAGTGTCAACATGTTTAATTTATACCTCTGAGTGAACTTTTGGCAGACCCGAAGCTTTGTATAGCTAAAATATACTCACTAGAATATGTGGTTAAAATTTCATGAAGTTTCGTCAAC